>NW_007726548.1:278675-282436 GCF_000696425.1 Galeopterus variegatus
AGGTACTCAATAAATATTTGTAAAATAAATGCATAAATAGAAGGACAAATTAATTTCATTCCCTGTTATCTATGGCAGAGAAAATTTAAAAATTCTTTCCCAGATTTCTCTGGACTCCAAAGGGCCTCTACTCATTTCTACTTAAAGGCCAAGGGTATTTGTGTCCTTAATTTAGCAAGCAATTCCTTTAGGCACATTTAAATAAAATGATTTTTTTTATGGGTCACTCACTGTATTACAGATGAAACCCTGAGTCTCTCCCACGAAATCCTGGGAGGTTTCTATAATTCAAAACCAATGAAGAACAGAGTCTGTCACCCCAGAGGTTGGGACCAATACCAAAACAAAGAAAGGCTGGTTCTGAGAGGAAGATGTGTGGGCCTCGGATGTCTGAAGATGCTCTCATTAACTCTGCTTCTACACACATGCCAAACTGGCCCAGGTATCACTGGGAAATATGCTTAGAAAACCACGGTAACCCACATGAAGTGGCCTATCTCTTGCAGGGATTACAAAGGAAGTAGCAAAGAACAAAAGAAACTAAGGACTAGTTTCTTGGGGATATAAACCTCCTGTGACAATATTCCAACAGGCTATATCTTAAATCCTCTTATCAGCTTGATCATATAATGCAGATCTCCAAGCAATTCTTGCTATTAAGCCTTATTTCTACTTTCTAAGGCCCAGACGGGGGGGAAATGGCAGTTAGCAACAGTTACCTGGCTCCTCCTCTCTCAGAACATTGGGATGCTGGAGCAAAGGGTTCATGAGGGCTGCTCCCCCTCGGTCAATTCTTTTCTACATGGCCTCTCTCCTTTCTTATTAAGGGTATCCCAGTCTTGGCTGTGCATTAAAGAGAGAGAGTCAGAAAGGCATAAGGAGGATACAGTAGACAAGGAGAGAGAGGACCTGCATTCTAAGCCCATCCACTTGTGTGCCTTCGACCTTTGGCAAATTACTTAACCTCTCTAGAAGGGCCACCAGGTATGTTGTGAAGGTTGTGGATCAGCTCTAGGGGTGCTGCTCATGTTGTAATCATCATAGATTTGTATATTAATTGAGATAATTTTTTAACAAATGGTAATAAAGTATCTTAAGAAGATCCTTTTTTTTTTTAAATTATTCACTCTAAGGCCTCAAATGGGCTACTGTATCCTGAGTCTAATCTATAAAATAGAGACAATCCACATTTATCCATGGAGTTGGCCAGAGAACCAACCAAAATAGTGGATATAAAGCAACTTGAAAACCAAGGTGGTATAACTTCCCAAAGTTCTGTTTGTGATTATCCAACTTTGAGGAATTGGTATGACAAAGGTGAAAAAAGTTTCAGACTGCCAATGTTTTTTCTCCCTTTGAAAATAGAAGCAAAGGCCAGTGTTCAAATGGCAAATATCTGCTCACTCAAAATATGTCATGAATCAAAGATGACTTTGTTCACATCAACAGGACTTAAAAGAATGTTTCAGTTTCTAAAAGTTGATTTACCAAATAAATAGTTGAATTAGTTACAAAATAATTAGACCTTCTCTTCTCTGTCAGAGTCTTCAGATAAAATAAGCAAATGAAAGATAAGCCCTGCCCCCCATCCTCACCCCCACTACTGACCAATAGAAACTGGGTTTGTCCTGGTGGACAGGTCTGATGGGTAGGCTAAGGAGAAGTGTAAAAAGTTGTGAATTTTTTTTTTTTTAAGATGACCGGTAAGGGGATCTTAACCCTTGACTTGGTATTGTTAGCACCATGCTCACCCAGTGAGCTAACCAGCCATCCCTACATGGGATCCGAACCCATGGCCTTGGTATTATCAGCACCACACTCTCCCAAGTGAGCCACAGGCCGGCCCAAAAAAGTTGTGAATTTTTTAAAGTCAGCCCACAGAAGTCATTCTGCAATGCAATGAACACTTGAGAAATAATTATTTGCAGGAAAACATCCCATATAACATCTCTTTGATTCCTCTCACCAGGAAGATATAAGAAAAAATTTTTTTAAAAGATGCAACAGGTCCGGCCCGTGGCTCACTCGGGAGAGTGCGGTGCTGATAACACCAAGGCCCCGGGTTTGGATCCCACATAGGGATGGCCGGTTCGCTCACTGGCTGAGCGTGGTGCTGACAACACCAAGTCAAGGGTTAAGATCCCCTTACCGGTCATCTTTTAAAAAAAATAAAAATAAAAAAATAAAATAAATAAAATAAAAATAAAATAAAAGATGCAACAATCACAATAATATGTTGAACTTTTTAAGAAAAGAAAACAAAACTGAAGTTGCCAGGGTGAAAAGGGGAAGAGGGAGGGGGAAAGGGAAGAATTTGTAAAGGGCCACGAAATCTATCACATTGTATAATTGTGAATAAAAAAAAGATATAACTAGATATAGTTCAGTCTAGTAACACAAATGATGTCACATAACTTGGATTTTGCTTGGAAAGGAGGATGCATGGGTAGGCAGCAGATTTCACTTTCTAATTTGGTGTATTTTGAGACAACGTTTAAAAGGAGTTGAACATTTAATCTGCCTTTCCTGTATGAACTGTACTTAGGGTAACCAAATAATTGATGAGGGAAAAGTTTCTCTTTAGTAAAAGATCTCAAGCCCAGTCTGGAGAGTTCCACTTTTGGTATAAGAGTGTGAGGAGCTCTGTGGACTGCTCGCCAGTGAAACTGGTAAAAGTTACTTAAAACAAAAGAGCATTTAAAGTTTCTGGAAATGGCCCTATGGCATACAGCATGTGAAGAAACATTTGTTCAAGAAATTCTAAAAAAACTCAATAAGAACTACAAGAGTCTATGGTGTGTGAACCAAGACCCATGCCCTTTCTGTCCCCCCACTCTCCAGTTCACTGAGACAGAAACTATACTCCAAACTGCTGCCAGGAATACAGGGCTCCCTCTCCCACAAGCTCCAAGTCAGAGGGCTATCTTCCCAAGAGAGACAGGATGTCAGCATTTCTCATTCTGCCCTCAGTTATCTGTGGCTGAAGCTAAGTTTCAGGTGAGTACAGCCAATATAAGTGGGGTTCCCTTCTTCCACACAGCCCCCATTTGTGGAAAGTGGCTCTACCTTGGGCATGCCACTGCTGAGAATATGGGGCCCTGACTGACCTTGCTCTGTCTCATGGGATGAGGTTTCACGTTGTGAAAGGCAAGCCAAGAAGACCTGTGATTACTGTCTCCCATCCACTCAGCACTCAGCTCGTCACAATGCAGTGTCACTCAGAGAGAGTACACCATTGTCACTACCACCACCACAGATTTCCCCAGATACATATGTAAGCTATAGAACAGAGAAATTTGGGGAACTCACAAATACGTGGAAATAAAGCAACACGCTCCTAAATACCAGTGGGTGTAAGAAATTATCAAGAGACAAATGACAAAATACTTTGAGATGAATAAAAATGAAGACATAACATACCAAAATCTATAGGATACAGCTAAAAATTGCATAGAGGGAAACGTAAAGCTGTAAATGCCCATATTGAAAAAAAGACCTCAAATCCACCTTAAGACACTGGAAAAAGAAGAGCAAACTACAGCTAAAGCAAACAAAAGAAAGGAAATAAAGATCAGAGTGGAAATTAATGAAACAAAAACTGAGTATTTGCAGATTAACAAAATTAACAAATTTTACTTAAGAAAAAAAGAAGATTCACATTGCTAGAATCAGAAATAAAAGAAGAGGGGCCGGCCCGGTGGCGCACTGCTACAGTGCGCCGCTTGGGAAGCGCAGCGGCGCTCCCGCCGAGGGTTCGGATC
>NW_007726548.1:283420-287091 GCF_000696425.1 Galeopterus variegatus
GGGTGCAACACCGAGGGTTGCGATCCCGTTGCCGGTCCCGGTCCGGTACGGGCGCGACACTGAGGGTTGCGATCCATTGCCGGTCACGAAAAAAGACAAAAAGGAAAAAAAAAAAAAAAAGAAATAAAAGAAGAGACATTACTACCAATCTCACAGAAATAAAAAGAATATAAATTAAATTATTTGTAGTATAAAAAATACTACAATTAATTATATGCTAATAGATTAAACAACTTAGGTGAAATGGACAAATTCCTAGAAACACACAAACTACAGAAACTGACTCAAGAAGAACAGGCAATGTGAATAGACTTACAACAATAAAGAGATTGAATTAGAAATAAGAAAACTACCCAGAAAGAAAAGCCCAGCTTCAGATTGCTTCACTGACAAATTCACCAAACATTTAAAGAATTAATACCCACACTTCACAAACTCTTCCAAAAAACAGAAGAGAAGGGAACATTTCCCAATTCATTCTAGGAGGCCCTAATACCATAACCAACAACACAAGAAAATTACAGACCAATATCTCTTATAATATAGATGCAAAATATCCTAACAAACCAAACCCAACAATACATAAAAATAATTACACATGATCAAGTAGGATTTATCCCAGAAATGCAGGTTGATTTAACATCCAAAAATCAATTAATATAATATACCATATCAATACAATAAAAGCCAAAAATACATGATCATCATAATAGATGCAGAAAAAGCATTTACGAAATCCACTGCCCCTCAGGCTCCTGGGCCCCTGTGGGGGGACCCTGCCCAGGGCCTCAGCCACACCCCTGACCTCCACATCCAGTCCAGTGACCACTGAGCAGCTGCTGGAAGTCCCCCAGGCTCCTGAGCCCAGGTGGGGGGGCCCCATCACCAGGGCTTCAGCCATGCCCCTCCACCATCCACAACCAGGCCAGCAAAGGAGCCAGCCCTGGGCCAGCCCCTTGCCCCTCCACCTCACTCTTCCCCCTCTTCCTCCTGCTCCCACAGCTCCACAACATCTTAGAATGTAAAATAATAATAATATATAAATAATCCAATGCCCTTTTATGGTTAACAAACAAAACAAACAAACAAAAATAAACCACTCTAGGGTAGAACAACAAACTAGGGACAGAAGGGAGCTGGCTCTAATAAAGGGCTTCTATAAAAATTGCACAGCTACCATCATACTTAATGGTGAAAGACTGAATGATATACCCCTCAGATCAAGAATAAGACAAGGATGTCCACTCTTACCACTTCTATTCAACATTGTACTACAGGTTCTAGCCAGGGCAGTTAGCCAAGAAAAAGAAATGAAAAGCATCAGATTAAAATATCTCTATTTACAGATGACATAATCTTGTACATAAAAAAAATCCTAGGAAGTCCACTAAAAAACTATTAGTACTAATAAACAAGTTTAACAAGGGTGCAGGATACAAGATCAATATATAAAAATCAGGCAAGGATCATCACTGGCCACTAAGATCAGACAAGAGACACCACACATTATGGGTCTCTTGATGGAAGTACATAATGCCATCTATGAAATTTTCTTGCCAAAAGCAACTGAATCAGCTTAAGCCTCCAGATACAAGCAACAACTTGCAGGAAATTAAATAAACAGAGAAACATGTTAAACAACACCATGGGGATGCAATTGGCAAAATCCAGAATATGCAAAACTTAGACCAAACGACTTGGTTTCTTCAACGAATAAATTATAAGAAAAGAAACAGAAAAAAAAAGGAAGGTGGACCTATAGATTAAAAGAGACTTTAGAACATATCAACCAAATGCAATTTATGGACCTTGTCTGGATTCTAATTCAAGTGTATCAAGTATAAAAAAAATTAATAAGACAAAGAAATTTGAATACACCTGGATATTTGATGATATAAAACTACTATTAGTTTTTTGATATGAAATAATTTGTGGTTATTTTTTAATACTTTTCTTTTAGAGATGTATATTGAATATATATGGATAAAATGAGCTTTGCTTCAAACAACCTAGTTTGGGAGGGTCCAGTATAGATGAAACAAGATTGATGATAAATTGATAATTGTTAGGTAATGGATACATGGGGGCTTATTAACCTTTGTATATGCTTTCAATTTTCCAGATTAAAAAAAGAAGCTAGCATTCCTGGGACCCACACTAATCAAGTATAGAGGAAGACAGGTAGCACACTAGGAAGGGAAGGCAGGCAACCTCTAGTTAAACATTATGATGAATAACCTAACATGGTTTCTGCAGAATGAAGCAAGAGAGAAACAGAACTTCTAACCTAACACTGGGAGACACAAACTCTAGCTCAGCTCCACCACTTCTCAGCAGATGACCTCAGTCAAGACACATCCCCTCTCTGAGCTACATTGTCCTTACCTTTAAAATGGGGCTGCAAACTAATGATCTCTAAGCTGTGGGATTAAATTACTCCTTAAAATTTCTCCCAGTGGGAATGTGCAGGCCCAAACCTAACTTTTGCAGGACCCAGGATAAGAGTACAAAAGCAGGTCTACTAAACATGTCTGAACATTTATAAATTTTAAATCAAACTAATAAATTGTGATATATGTTCTATCCTCTTACCTTGACTAGTATACCTTCATGACTGAGAAAGCCAGGTTCATTCAGAATTCAGATTCCTTGATATGCAGCATGAGAAAAACCAGCCCCAGTCCATGGCCCAGCCTTCTCTCATCCCGAGCTCCCACCCTTATTGGGAAAGGCCACACATGTAGATATCCCAGACCACATGTCCAAGATCTAAAGAGCCTCCTCTTAGCCACTTCAAACCCAGCAGTGCTAAGGCAGTCCACTCTTGGGAAGACAGACCTAAGAAAGAGAATATTGGGAAAGGCCACACATGTAGATATCCCAGACCACATGTCCAAGATCTAAAGAGCCTCCCCTTAGCCACTTCAAACCCAGCAGTGCTAAGGCAGTCCACTCTTGGGAAGACAGACCTAAGAAAGAGAACTACACAGACCATGGAAGAAGGCATGAGGCCATTAGGACAGAGAATTCCAGGGTTCCAGGTACAAGGAGCAAAGTCTAGAAGGGGAGATTTAGACTCCAAGTAGGCATACATCCCCTTGGCCCTGTAGAGGTGGTTCTCTCCCCCTGAGGAGCAGCATGATCAGAAGAGAGCCAGAGCAGGACTTTCTAAAGCATGGGGCCCAAGGCAAGGGTTTTTCTTGCCCAGATCTAAGGTACTAGGTACATGAAAGTTTCATTGTATTATTCTCTTTCATGTAATTTTGAAATTTTACTATATTAAAAGATTTTTTAAGGATTAAAATATTTTTAAAATCCTTCCAAAAACAGAGTCAGAGGTCCCCTGAGACTTTAAAATTTTGAGTCTTTATCAGCATCATTGAAACTTTCCTACAGACTTAGTTTCTTAGAAACTGGAACTTTAAACTCTGCCAGATTAGTGCGACTCCAGTACCACATACACATGGACACAATGAATAAGATTTGATAATTATATGGATCCCATTTCCAAAAGAAACCATTTTTAGGAAATGAGAGGAAAATCTAGGAGCACAATGAGGTTTCCTATAGGCCAAATTCAGCTTCCTACAACTAGAAACCTTTCAGAGCTTCAGGAATAAGATAAAAGTGACTTAGAAACCAAATATACTGGGCCAAGCCCGTGGCGCACT
>NW_007726548.1:287769-302891 GCF_000696425.1 Galeopterus variegatus
CTACAACTAGAAACCTTTCAGAGCTTCAGGAATAACATAAAAGTGACTTAGAAACCAAATATACTGGGCCGAGCCCGTGACGCACTTGGGAGAGTGCGGCACTGGGAGTGCAGCAGCGCTCCCGCCGCGGGTTCGGATCCTATATAGGGATGACTGGTACGCTCACATCGCTCACTGGCTGAGCGCGGTGCGGCTGGTCTCAAAAAGGACAAAAAAAAAAGAAACCAAATATGCTATCTACCCTAAGTGAATCACTGTGCAGTACATGCATGTATTGAAACAATACATGTACCCCACAAACATGGACAAGTAAATGTTAAAATATTTTAAAACGTGACCCAGAAAACAGATATCATGAAACATTTCTCCCCTCCACCCAGAAATAGAAAATGAGTCTTTTGATTGAGAAGCAGTTATGTTTAATCACTAAAATTATTCTGACCCTAATGGAAGAGAAATAATCTCAGTTTAAAAGGGATGGGGCTTTTTCTCCCTCACTTATTTTAGAGGCAAGTAGAAGTGAACAAAGAAAACAGAATCCCTATGCATGGGCCCTGGGAAAGGCTCCAGAGAGCAGAAGCCTCCTCTCCTTTCTGCTCTTATGTCAAAGATTGTCGTCCCCAGGATGCCAAGCATCCTGCTCTGGAATAAGGCTGCCCCAGGTGATGCCTTCAGTCTGTGCCTCCAAAGACTCCTCACTCTGTGCCGCAGAGAACTGGTTCTCCTCATCCTCATCATCAGTAGCCTGAAGAATCCTCAGTAGTTGGAACTCAGGGTTCCAGCTTATTCTAGTCACACTTTCTGAAAGGTTCTTGGAGATCTTCTCTTGGCTGGACGCCTGGGATTCCAGCACAGCCTCCACCGGAGCACTCATGTCCTTGTTACTGGGTTCTGTTTCAGATAATCCAGGACCTAAAAGAAGACCCAGCCATTAATTGCACCTGTAGCTTTCTCCCAAATAACTGTGACAAATGGAGGACAGAAAAGGAAAAGCCGGGGTGTTTTTAGGACCTCTGTGAAGGATGAGGACTGTGCCCTTCAGGGAGGTACACCATCCTGGTCAACACAGATTAAGCTCTCTCTATCCTCAGTCACTTATTAAGGTTCCTCCACCCTAACTTACTTCTCATACTGGAAAAGAGATCCATGTAGTTCTCAGAGTAGTCCGTCTCTAGTCTCTTAGTGGAATCCTGAAATTCATTGGGGTAAGTATGAGGAAACTTGAATCAAGACTTTAAGAAACTAAAAGGATTCTTCTTTTTCTTTTTTTTTTGTGACCGGTAAGGGGATCGCAACCCTTGGCCTGGTGTCGTCCGCACCGCGCTCAGCCAGTGAGCACACCGGCCATCCCTATATAGGATCCGAACCCGCTCTCCCGAGTACGCCACGGGGTTGGCCCTAAAAGGATTTTTGAAAGATGCTTGATGATTTTCTTGGAGAAATTAACATCTCGGATGGGCCAAAGAACCACCTCCTGGGATTGAAGAGAAGCTTGTATCACACATTCTTAGCCCTCCAGGCTGTCTAGATGAAAGCACAACCCACTTCTCCCAATTACCAGGAGAAAACTAAGGGTAGATCACCTCCAAGAACAGCTGCCAACAATTTCTCTAATTCCTGTATACACTTTTGTTCTTTCTATTAGGAGAGAGAATCTATTTCTTCTCCTCTTGAATCTGGGATGGACTTGTGACTCCTCTGACCAATAAAATGTGGCAGAAGTGACAGTTTTAGTTCCAGGCCCATTACCTAATATAGTGCTGTCATGAGATTAGTATTCTGTCAAAAAGCCCAAACAAGCCACACAGAGAGAACCCAGGCAACTTAGCCAACAGCCCCAGCCCAGCTACACTGAGTGACCTCAAGGAAGACCACAATAACCATCCAATCAACCCAAAAAATCATTAGAAATAAAAAATCACTATGGCTTAAGGTTTGGGGTGATTTGCTATATACTCATAGATAACCGAAACTGGGCCTTAGCAGAAGCCCTGGTACACTCTCACCTGTTTCAAAGTGGTTCCTTCTGTCTTCATCTGCTGCTGCTGCTGCTTTGTGTCCCTTTCCTGACCTGGCAGAATTCTGTAACCTAGTGACCACAAAGTCAATTCAATTCTCCTCTTATTGGCACTTCATTTCTGTCTTCATCTGCTGCTGCTGCTGCTTTGTGTCCCTTTCCTGACCTGGCAGAATTCTGTGACCTAGTAACCACAAAGTCAATTCAATTCTCCTCTTATTGGCACTTCATATCCCACTGCTGAGCTTCTAGTTGACCCCTAGTCTACAAGTGATTCCCCATCCAAGACAAGACAAGACCCTGGTGGCAGGTAAAATGGAGTTGGGCCTTCTAAGTTCTATTTGTGACTCTGTTCAACTGGGACTGTGACCACAACTATTACAGAATTACAGATTAAGGTAAAATGTGTGTTAAAAGACCCAGGATTCCTCCAAGAAACCTAAGGGGTGGCTACATGCACATGATAGCAGCAAAAGAAACCCTAACTCTGTATCTTCAGTTTATGAATACTCCCCTTACCAGAATGTGACTTGCCTTCTTGCGCCATCCCCAATGTACCCACATTGGCTCCTGAAAACCAAACCAAAAAAAAAAAGCTCTAATTTTTCTTTTGCATCAGCTGTTTCCCCAACTAGTCCCTAAATGTATTCGTTCTTTCCTTTCTCAATTCTCTCTCTCTGAATAAACATTTTCCAAACTGCCACCAGAGGTACTGTCCTAAAAAACAACACTTCTGTTGGCTCCCTACCAGCACTGGTTCTTACGTTAGCTGCACAATGGAAGCACTGGGGAGCTTTTAAAAACACTGAGGTCTGGGTCCCTGCACCAGAAATTATAATTTAATAGGTCTGGGGTGCCACCTGGGTATTAGAGTTTTAAAACCTTCTTAGTTGGTTTCAGTGTTTAGTCAAAGTGGAGCCCACTAATATGAAGGATAAAGATCAAACATCTTAGCAGTCTATACAAGCCTCTGGAATGATCTTCCACTCTCCTTTAAATGCCCAGCCCCATAGCCACAATGAACTTCTCAGTATTCCTTAAGCAGCCATGCTACTCCAAGATGCCTTTGCACAGACTATTCCCACTTCCAGGAACTCTTTTCCATAATGGGAAACTCCCACACATATTCAAGATACAATGCAAAAATCATCTCTTCCATAAGCCGTCAATTCAATGAGGACAGACTACTGCTCTAAGAACATGACTCAAAGGGGCACCCCAGTCACCCAGGCAACACTGCTTCTATTAGAGGCATCAGGAAGAGATACAAAAGGTACCAGAATGGAATTCAGGGGAGTGGTAATGATCATCCTGGATGGGGTACTAACCTTGGACACATCACCTCCTGCCCTGGACCACACCCCTACCTATCATTCTATCTACCTCCCATTCAAAGGTCAGGAACCTTCTCAGATCTTCAGGTTAGAGGACATCACTGGTATCAGAGAGTTCAATGGGATGGGGAGTAAAGCAAGAGGGCAGCATCCTTCTCAGAAAACATCTCACCTGAACCCACTCACTGTCTCATGATTAGAGACTGAATTCTGATAATTAAACAGTTGTTTTCACAATAAAGTCAGCAATATCCAGTCTGAATAGGGCAGAACAATCTTGCAAGGTTTAAGGGGTTTTTCTCCCCTCCCTCCCATTCTGCACTCAGACTGAGAAATGTCAGAGGGACAGGGATAAGTGTACCCCTCAGCTCAGAAGTGATAAGGACCCCACAAAGGGGAGATATCCATTCTCATCTCCAGCATGAACACTAGAGGAAAAGGACTGCCTGTCAAGAATTGGCTACCTGCCTCCTGGATGGGAATAGACAATGTGTTGATTTCAACCTGAGGCTCCGGAGACCCTATAGCTTGTGGTGGGGAAGCCGGAGGGCCCCAGAGCTCAGTTTCCTTGGAACTCTTTTGGGGCTCTAGTGAGGGGCCTCAGCTCTTCCCTGCCTCATTGGCCAACTGGCCCTCAGAAGTCTTCTCTTCTCAACTGGGCTTGCTCCTGCTCCTGCTTCTCAAATGGCTCTGTCTTTTCTAAGGAATGACCTGAGGAAAAAATGACTTTGACTTATGTTCATGGTCATCTCTCAAATCTGGCCCAACTGGCTTGCTTAGTAAATATCTGATGGAAGGATGATGCATGGTAGACCAGCCAGATGGAAGCATTCCAAGAAGAATTCTGGGTACCTGACAAAGGTAGGTTGCAAAATAACAAAGGCATATTTGACTTTTCCTGCCCTCAGTTACATCCTGGAATTCTATCATTTAGTTTAGTTTGGTGAGTAAGTAAATTAATGAATTTTCTGGAAAAATAAAACAAAATAAGTAATCCCTGTATGATCTTAATACAATAGGATTGGGATCCTGAGAGGGAAAAATGTGGTGGCATTCATAGTGCAGAGGAGGCGGGAATTGCTGGAGTAATTCTGGAACCGAGTTTCACAATTCATCCAGGCACATATTCTTCTTACCATAGAGAGAGTCATAACCAATGGTAACTGGAGGTTTATGCGAAGCATTCTGGCTCCCTGGGTCACTCTTGGCTTTCTTTTTAGCCTCCTGAAACCCACATGAGGAGGAATTGAATTAGGGCTTTTGTAAGTGAAGAAAGCTTTTTCAAAATGAGTCTAAAAGAAGGAACTTAACATCTACAACCAGACAGGAACTTTATATCTATGACCAGACTGAGGAAAGGGAGAATCCCATCTCTCATGCATTCCTTCCCATTTCAGGCTGTACCCACTTCTCCCAGTCCCAAGCAAGGCCTGGAATCCCCTCACTGCCACTCTACCTGTTTTCTAAGAGGTGTTTTCACCTTCCTCTGTTGTTGCTGCTGCTGCCGCCACTGCTGCTGTTTCCTGTGACCTGGTGACCAGACAGCCAACTCAATCCTCTTCTCACTGACAGCCCCCACCCTCCACAGCTGGGCTGCCTGCTGTACTCTGCCTCACAGTAGTGACTTTCTCTCTCTGGTCAGGACCAACCCAGGTGGCTGTTTCCTGAGACTAAGTTTCCTGAGTTCTACATGTGACACTATATGATTACGGTCACAAACATAACTGAATTGGGACCAAGTTCAAGTATGAGAAATATGGACTGAGGGCAGAACGGTACCTGGAGATCTGGCAGCACCAGCATATCTACCTTCTTTCATCAAGTTATAACGTAATTTCTTCAAATGTTCAGGATATCGCAATGCTGGTCTCTGGAGAAAAAAAGAAAAGAAGAAAAGCTCTACTGATGGTCTTTCCCATTCCCCAAATGGATCCCCCAAGTGCATTTATTCATCTAGTCAACAGGCACATTCTGAGAACCCAGTGTTTTGCAGCATCGTACCAGGGGCTATGGAGGAAGGAAGAAGGTATGGAGAACAGGGTGTGAAATAGATAACACTGCTCTCCTTAAACCTTTCCCCATTCATTGGCTTTCACCTACATATAGCCCAGTCCTCCGTGGGGCTTGAGTCCAGATTAGAAAGGTGGAAGAAAAAGAAGGAATAGAAAGTCAGCTCTTACAGCCCTGAAGACAGATGAGTTTGGATTTTCACATAGGCCTCTTTCTCTGAGGCTCCCTAGCTCTTACTTGCAGGGTGAGGCGGTGTATAGACAGAAACATCTTAGAAGAAATTGCACTATCAGGCCGGTTCTTTTCCAGGGGAAGATTCTTTTTCATCATGGCTAACTGTATCTTCGTCTCCGGACAAGGCACAGTTTTCTCTCCATCTGACAAAAGGCTGAAGGGGACAGAGACAGCCAGATACTCAGCAATAGCTCTTCTTGGAGAGTATGGCTGAGGAGAAAAAGATGAAAAGGGCTCCAAATTTGAAGAAATTTCCACTTTGGGTCTGAAAAGTCCTGTAGCAACAGGTGCTCACTTGGTAACACCTTTCAGATGAAACTATTATCATCATAGCTGTATTTATTAAGTGTTTATGTCAGGCTCATGGGCTTTATACCACTGAATCCTTACAACACCTTTAGGACAAGTAATATTTAGCAAATGAGGAAAACAAAACCTAAAGAAGCAAAATAAATTACCAAAATTTACAAAACCAGTTGAGTTTCAATACAAAATTCAAAGTTCATCTCATTCCAAACCACATATACCATTCATGAATTATCCATAATTCATCTATAAAAAGAACAGACTGCCTACCCCCTAGTGGAAGTCTGAATTAGAGTACATGTAATTTGCTCAGCACAGGGCCTGGAAGATGGTAAGAGCTTGATAAATAGTGATGTTATGATTGTCATCCCTGCCTGCTATTAAGTCTAAAAAATCAGTAAACAAGAAGGGTGACAGTTTTCTCCCTGCCCTACTCAAAAAAAAAAAAAAAAGCCCACTGCATAGACCATTCTCAGCTTCTCTGAAAAGCAGGTGCTCTTCCACAGGCTTTCATGATACTTACTCCTTCAGTAGTTCCTGAGGTAACATGTTGAATTGGGCCCAGAAAGGTATGGATTCTGAACTTATTTGCTCAATGATACTTACTCCTTCAGCAGATCCTCAGGTAACATGCCAAATTGGGTCCAGAAAGGTATGAATTCTGAATTTAATTGCTCAGATAAGTGTACTGGGGAGGGGGAAGGCACAACCACTCCTGGAGTTCTCAACTGTGTTTCTCCGTACGGCTTCTCAGAGAGACCCAGAGATGGCTCATCTTGCTGGAAGAGAAACAATGGAAAGATCTCTCTAAAGTGCTTCTTTGAGCCCATTTCTTCCCATCAACATTCCAGCCTCTCACCACAACCCTGGCTTGTGAAACTCGGTTCCAGAATTACTCCAGCAATTCCTGCCTCCTCTGCACTATGAATGCCACCACATTTTTCCCTCTCAGGATCCCAACACTATTGTATTAAGATCATACAGGGATTACTTATTTTGTTTTATTTTTCCAGAAAATTCATTAATTTACTTACTCACCAAACCAAACAAATATTTACTGCCTAACTGTGTGCCAGGCACAAGGCTAGGGATGGAGATAAAGCAATGAACAAAATGGACCACAACGCTACTATCATGGACATAGCAATCTTACAGCTCTGTGACTTATCCAAGGTCACATTACCCCCAAATGGTGGAATGAGATAAAGCAATGAACAAAATGGACCACAACGCTACTATCATGGACATAGCAATCTTACAGTTCTGTGACTTATCCAAGGTCACATTACCCCCAAATGGTGGAATCTGAATTAGAAGCCCAAGTCTTATAACTCTTGGTCCATTGCCATTCAATTCCATAACACTGAGGATTAGTATTTAGGTGATCAAAAATTCCCCCTGAATACCCAAAAGTTCCTCCTATCATCTCTTCAAGGTGCTCTTCATCTCCCTAAAAGGAGGAGATAGAGAAACGGAATCTCTTAATAGAAAACAGTTTAGTAATCATTCCTAAAGAAGAGTTTTCTTTTGCAGATTTTGTTCATTTAAGGAGAGGGTGGGAGTGGTGGTGGAGGAGACCTGAAAGGAAAATAAAAATAAATACTTCAGAGTAATATCATAAAGGTTTGGACAAAACATCAAACTCACCACTGCCAATTTCTTTTTCTTCTTTGAATTCTGGCTGGGAAAAACAGGCTTCTTCTCAGCTGGACTTGAAATAAAAATAACGACATTTATTCCCAGACATCTTAAAGAGAAGCACTAAGGATATTTGTGAATGATAACCATGAAGATTTCTCTAATCAATACAAAAAGATGGCTGCTTCTGCCCAAGTATTTGCTACTAAAAAAGACCCCCACCCTCACTTCTTAACTAAGTTCTCCATCATTCTCTCAGATAATCCAGTTATTTACTTTCATAGCATAAATCCAAATTAGAAATTACATGCTCAGGTGTGGTTATGCTTATATCTGACTCCCCCCATAAGACTGCAGGAGGACAGGGTTCTTCACTGGATCCTCACTGCTTAGCACAGAGGAGAAGCTCAAAAAGTACTTTTTGCTCTGTCATCTCCCTTCTCCTTCTTGCCTGGGACATGGCTATGATAGCTGGAGCTCTAGCAGCCAACTTAGACCTTAAAAGCACTCATGAAATACCTTAGAAGATGGAAGCCATAGACTAAGGACAATGGCCCAGAAAGCTAGAAGGAGCCCTGGATTCAGATTATCTCATAAAGCTGCACTACTAACCCTGGTCTGCCTACCTCCAGGCTTCTTTTACATGAAAGGAAATAAACCCTTTGGGTTTTTTTGTTTACATCATATAAACACACAAAAAATACATATATAAAGAAGCATTCACAGGATCATTTAAAAAAAAGAAAATGAAACAAACAGAAATTTTTTAATCTCATCATCTCAAAACAGTCATTTAACAAGAATCTGAAAGCCTCAGTGATCACAAAAAGGAAAACCAAACGTTTTCCCCATGGATGTCAATATTAGTAAGCCTTTGGTCCTTTACCAAATGATCTCTGTCATGCGCTGCTTTGTCCACAGGTGCTGTATGCTATTCACTTTATACCACTGTAGTAGGCCTTGGGGTTGAGATCAGAGATTCATGTGCTTCACTGAGAAATTTTTCACTAGTCGCTGATGGCTAATGAGAAAAACTAAAAAGGAGCCTTTATTTCTTAATCAAGCCTCACAAATAAATGGGACCCTATCTCATACGCTATTTACTGCCATGTAGAATGTGACGTAGAGAAGTCCCACAGCATAAATCTCAAAGTGCATTAAAATAGGATTCCAGTATAGCGAGAGGCAGATGCAAGAGACCATGATCCTCTTCCCTGCTTGGCCCCCTGCTACTTGCAGTGAGGTGGCTAAAAGGGAGATCACAAAAAGGAAGCCTGCAGAAGACAGTAGAGATTTGTTCCATATAGGAAGCAAAGGCCCCCAAGTTCTAGACGTGATACTCACCTCACAAGTTTCTCTGGGATCCAGATTACAACCATATTTCCAACGTCTTTAGAGCAGGGAAGTTGTGTCTCATTCAAATTCAACACTGAAAGCTAAGAAAAAGATTTAAAGCCTATGTATGGCTCCTGATGGTATTCAGTACCAGACTAAGGGCTGAATTATCATGCTAAACAAAGAGTTTGACAGCTCAGAAGATGACAAAAAGGCATTTCCCATCCCCAAAACACCTTCATATTATTCTCCCAAAAAACAGACTATTGCATCAGATATCAGTACAGGTACTCTGCGAGACTGAGCATTTGTAAGTGATTAATCTCCTCTGGTTCTCTGTGACATTAGAGTGGCAATTAACAACTCCCACGTGAGGGTGCCTTGGGGCTTACTTAGGGGAACAATACTCATTCTGCCCACTCCACTCCAAAGACAAAGATCCCCTACAGGTAATACAGTTGAAGTTTGGGAGCAGGGAAAGAATTAGTAGAGACAGAAACAAGTTCTCCACTTTTATAGCCTGTTTACAATTATAGGCATCTATTTGAAAATTAGTGTTAAGTGTTAACTTTTCACATTTAGCTATTTAGGATCCAAGAACACTAGTGTTCAAGGAAACCTTGTTAATCACCTAGTCCATATTCCTGATAGGATACAAACAGAAAAACTATGAAAAATAAGTTTGGCCCTATGAAAAGGAACTGATTGGCTGGGGGGGAACAGGAGAGACTCCTTTTCATTGTAAACTCTTTTATGCCTTTTAAATTTAGAATCATGCTCATGTATTATCTACTCAAATAATTAATTTAAAAAAAATTTAATCTAACAGTCTTGTTCTAAAGAGGTCAAGGAGGTAAAATGATTTGTTCATTCATCCACCCAAACCCATTTACTGTCTATTAGTCCATTACACTCTCCACCACGTGATATTAAAAAGTGAAGCATCTCAGGGCCGGCCCGTGGCTCACTTGGTAGAGTGTGGTGCTGACAACACCAAGGCCGTGGGTTCAGGTCCCTATATAGGGGTGGCCAGTAAAGAGGTCAAGGAGGTAAAATGATTTGTTCATTCATCCACCCAAACCCATTTACTGTCTATTAGTCCATTACACTCTCCACCACGTGATATTAAAAAGTGAAGCATCTCAGGGCCGGCCCGTGGCTCACTTGGTAGAGTGTGGTGCTGACAACACCAAGGCCGTGGGTTCAGATCCCTATATAGGGGTGGCCAGTTGGCTCACTTCGGAGAGTGTGGTGCTGACAACACCAAGTCAAGGGTTAAGATCCCCTTACCAGTCATCTTTAAAAAAAAAAAAAAAAAGTGAAGCATCTCATGAAAAAAATAAAAGGCATCCAAGTACGATTGCAAGAAATAGTAAATCTCTCCTTACTGTCAGTAAGTGGGAGGTTTTTCTTCCTAAAGTTCTAATTTAGCTCTACCCCTAACTAGCTATGTGCTTTAGCAAATCACTTCCCATCTGGGTATCAGTTTCCTCAACTATAGGACATATGAGGTAAACCACAGCAATGTTCTTCAAACTGCAACTGCAACTTACTCATAGGTCATAAAACCAAATTTTGTGAGTGACAGCCCATATCGTTTAAAAATAAAATAGACTAAAACAGAATAGAACAGAAAAATATCAGTTTCAATCATAGATAGGGTAAGAATTATTCCACGATATTTTTGTTGTAAAAAGTATTTCTTACCACAGATCATAAAAAAAAAGTTTGAAAGTCATCAGACTAGAGGACCTTAAGGTCCATTTTGGATCTGACATTCTAGCATTCTAATTCCCCTGATTATGAGATGATATGTTTACTTAGTAGCCAAACATGCTCTATACAGGACAGAGATGGGAAATTCTCACCTATACCAAGCCTCCACAAATCAATCCCACTTTTGTCTAGGATTTCTGAAAACAATATAGCATGTAAAGCCATTAGTACAGAGCCTAACATACAGTAAGGGCCCAATATTAAATAATTATTATCATCATTTTTATTCAGATTAGTCATCCTGAGGAATAATGTTAAATAAAGTCAAAATATTTTATCCTCACTAGTAAAGAGAAAATTTTGAGGAAGTACATTTTTTAATCTGACTTACTTTTGGAGATCTATTAGTATGGTTGATCAAACTTTTGCCAGGTAAACCCTTCTGAGACCTAAAAAATGAAAGTTCAGAACATGAAATGGACACAAAGGACTTACTGGGATGATAAAGTTGGTGCTTTGAGGAAAACTCTTCTACTTACAGAAAACCTTGGGCTTAATATTTACCAAATGAATGTAGGGTCCCACCATCTCCTTAAATTTTGTTTGTTTTTCCTGAACAGCTCCTAAACAGACATTGTACACTGCAAACACTTCACAAATATTTGTTGCATCAAACTGAATTCGTCATAGCCTATGCCTCTCTCTCCAGCTACAGATAGTTACATCACCATCAAAAGTGTATTAAGTACCTTTGACATAGACATCTATGTTAAATGAAAAAAATGTGGTACATACATAGAATAGAATATTATTCAGCTTTAAAAAATAATGAAATTCTGACACATACTACAACATGAATGAAACCTGAAAACATAATATTAAGTGAAATAAGCAAGACACAAAAGGACAAATATTGTATGATTCCACTTATATGAGGTTGTGAGAATAGGCAAATTCATAGAGACAGAAAATAGAATAGAGATTACCAGGGACTGGAAAGAGGAGGAAAGAGGAAGTTACAGTTTAATTAATACAGTTTCTGTTTGAGATGATGAAAAAGTTCTGGAAATGGATAGTGGTGATGGTTGTACAACATTGTGAGCCTAATGACAATGAATTGTACACTTAAAAATGGTTTAAATGGTCAATTTTTGTTACATACATTTACCATAATAAAAAAAAGAATACCATCCTCTTATATTTTTATATCATGTTCTATTTTTTTAAGAAATATGGTAAATGTATGAATGAATGAATAATGCCAAGAGGTGTAAGATAAAGACCTGGCTCTCAGCCTGATTTACAAAGTCCTACAGGAGGCAGGCTCCTTCCTGCCTTCTACTCCAGCTCTCCAGGCTCATCTCTGATCACTTTTCCATTCCTGCTCTATGTTCCAGACACAATGAACTATTTTCCTGATACCTAAAGAATTTTCTCTTGCCTCCAGGCCTCTACATGTGTTATTCCTATAGTTTAGGACTCTCTTCCTGCTCACCTCCCACCTACAACCCTCACTTCACTAGAATGCTCAAACTTCAGGTCTAGGCACAGATGCTACTTGAACAGAAGCCTCTACATGTGTTATTCCTATAGTTTAGGACTCTCTTCCTGCTCACCTCCCACCTACAACACTCACTTCACTAGAATGCTCAAACTTCAGGTCTAGGCACAGATGCTACTTGAACAGAAGACAGACACAGGGAGAATATGGCCATCTACAAGCCAAAGAGAAAGGTTGCAGAAGAAAATAACCCTGCTAACACTTTGATCTCAGATCCCTAGCCTCCAGAATTGTGAGAAAATAAATTTCGTTATCTAAGCCACTCAATCTGTGGTACTTTATAATGGCAGCCCTAGCAAACCAATACGCCCCCCAAATTAATCAATTCTTAGAACACAAGCAGGAACGATTTTTGTTTCCCACTGCCTATTCACCACTTCTTTAACTGAATTAGTGTTTTCTTTTTAATCTAGCTTTCTCAAAGTCTACTACATGAGTAAGGAAAATCACAACCCAGAATTTTGAGAGAATAGGCTGTTAAAGGAAGATTCCATGATAATTTACCTGCCTCGAAATTTGGAGTCAAACTTTGAACCCCAAGACAATAAAGAAGGAGCCTTAGTGAAGGTAAATTCTGAAAAATGACGAGGAGCAAGTCTCTTGGCCCCGAAGCAGGAATCTGAGATGTTTACAATGGTAAGTGCTGGGAGTTTATCTGAGAAAGCAGACCAGAAGAAAACATGTAACATGTTGCCTGGAGAAAGGGAGCCAAACAGAAATACTTTAAGAACCTTGTAAGGAAGAAGATGGAGGCTGGCTAATTCACCTTCAGCGTCCAGGGGAGTTCTGCAGGGTGAGCCCAGGATTCGGGGATGACCCCTCTCGATCCGGCGGATAGTTGCCCAGCATTGTGGATGCTGACAAACAGCCAAGTCGCAGGTGGTTTCGTCCCACTGGCTCTCATCTGGTAACTCCATGCTACAAATGGTTTAGGACAAAGGCCAACCCTGCAGCATTCTAGCCCTCTGGAGGATCAACAAGTACATAATTAGGGAGTATTACACATTAGCCATGCAGTCCAGATCTTAATTTGGACTCAAAGCATAAAATATTTCTATTGAACCTATAAAGGCAAATGGTGGTCACAGGATAATTAAGGATTGGATAACAAGCAAATATAAAAACATCTCCACATGAGGTAGAATGGCATGAGTCTGGGAGCAGATTGACTTCAGAAGGTCTCTTATTTAACCATTTAATATCTGAGTGACCTGGGACTTAACCAAATTAAGCCTTGGTTTTCCCATCTGTAAAATGAGGGTAAGCCTACTTCGCAATCATTACAAAAATTAATGGATATTAAAAGGCCTGGCATAAGGTTCAAAATAAATATTAGCATCCTTTCCTTTTCCCCTTCTTTAACCATTAAGAAGATACCACCATCTCCAAAAAGCCTTATCAAATTACAACCAGTGTAGTCACAGAAGTGCTTTAGATGACTCAAATCTTTGGAAGATATACTTCATTTTTCAATATGCTCCAATTCCCATGCAGGCAGCATGGAATGGGTTTGCTCAGACAGCAAATGGTAGGCTTGTAGCTGCATCAGAGGTCATCAGCAATGAATGGGTTTGCTCAGACAGCAAATGGTAGGCTTGTAGCTGCATCAGAGGTCATTAGCTTTTGATTTCATGGCTGTGTGGCCTTGGGCAAGTGACTTCACCTCTCTCAGCCTGTTTCCTCTTATAGAGGTGGGGGAGGGATCCCTAAGTAGGAATGCAGAAGTATTAAATGAGATAATGTACTTTTATGTATGATTATATAATAGTTGCTCAATAAATATTATCATCTTTCCTTCTCTAGAGATGTTTTAGGCAATAACTACCACCTTGTCCCTAATAACTTTTAAAGGACAATGTCCATTTCTTTTTGCTTTTATTGACTACCAAATATGTGAGTGGACTGGTTTGGGGCATGGAGAACAATAATGAACAAACTCCCTCTTCTAAATGGCTTTTAATTTAGAGCAAAGATAGCAAACCATTGGCCTGGGATTGCACCTGGCCTATGACTTGTTTTGTTTGGCCAGCACTTTGAGCCAACATTTTAAAATTGACATAGTCCATAATGTCCAGATTTCTGGCTCCTCTTAGAGATCAAAACATCTGACAACACCGGGCCCAATTCCAACTATTGACAGCAACTGGCTGGAGCGCAGCAGCTCCTGAAGTTTTTAAGTGTGAGGTCTGTTCTATCCTAGTGGAGAGGTCCTTCATAGTCTCTAACTGAAGCAGTTCAGTTGCCACTTATCATTGCATTTGCTGTTGTTTTTCTCCCACTAGGAAAATACTTCTTTGTAATTATGTTTCTATCGAAAGCAGGAAAACAAAAGGGAGAGGAGGCAGCATGTTTCTTTTTCTTTTTTTTTTAAAGATGACCGGTAAGGGGATCTTAACCCTTGACTTGGTGTTGTCAGCACCACATACAGTCAGTGAGCTAACCGGCCATCCCCATATGGGATCCGAACCTGTGGCCTTAGTGTTAGTGTTATCAGCTCCGCACTCTCCCGAGTGAGCCACGGGCCAGCCCAAGGCAGCATGTTTCAAGGGGGAAAAGCAGCATTAATTCTTAGTGGGAATGGGAATTTCCACGTACACTTAATATGAAAATAATACAACTTAAAACGGCACGGCCAAACCTTGGTAATGATTTTGACTGGAAGAGGTGTACGATGAACAATTTAACGAACTAAAAAATAAACACAATTTTAACACGGTTTGTTTTTGTATGCGAATGTGCTGTTGCATCATTCTTACAACCATCTGCTTCTCTCCCCTTTGATTCCTGCCCAGCCCGAGGAATCTCTATATAGTCAGCATTAGTACCGTGCTAGCAAAATAGTCCGTGTTTAAAAAAAAAACAAAAAACAACAAAGAAACAAGATAACACTTATTCTTAATACGATTATTGCAAAGTTGTGAGAAGGAAAAGATTAAAGATGGACATCCGGTAGAGTTGGAAAAAGATGCCC
>NW_007726548.1:303432-306708 GCF_000696425.1 Galeopterus variegatus
GGGGGGGGGGGGGGTCTATGCGCGCAGGGCACTATGGGACACAGGATGAGCAACGCGGAGCGGGACGGAAGCCTCGGAGGGTCAGACGGTAGCGACGCGGGAAGTCCGGACGCGGTAGCTGCCTGAAGAGGAGGCCTGAGGTAGAGGCTCGGGCCCTGGCAGCGGCAATGGCAGAGAGACCCGAGGACCTAAACCTGCCCAACGCCGTCATTACCAGGATCATCAAGGAGGCGGTGAGTAGCCTGGACTGGTGGTTGGGCCAGGGGCGGGCGATGGGGCAGGAGGGAAGCAGTCCTAGGCCGGCAGCTTTGCTCACCGCCGCTCTTCTTATAGCTTCCAGATGGTGTCAACATCTCCAAGGAGGCCCGAAGCGCCATCTCCCGCGCCGCCAGCGTCTTCGTGCTGTACGCCACGTCCTGGTGAGCGGGGCAGAGTCAGCCAGAGTTCAGCTGGTGCTGAGGCATAAGGGAGCGCAGAGAGACCCCCTGGCTCGTAGTTCATGGCCTGGAGCCCACAAACCCCAATAATTGTTTCCTACCTCCGTGGGGAGAGGTTCGCAGCTCTTTTTCGATTGTTACAAGTTCTGAAGCAAAATAAAACAAAATAACTTAGCCTTTTCGTACAGGGAAGGAAGGAACTTAGACATATCTACAACCCATGCATCTAAGACATAGGCTTTCTCATTCCACCTCTGGGGTCTCCTTTTCCCTCCCACTCCATAGCGGCAAGAGGGGGTCTGACGGCCCTTTCTCTTTCTCCTTTTAAGTGCCAACAACTTCGCGATGAAAGGAAAGCGTAAGACACTGAATGCCAGTGACGTGCTCTCAGCCATGGAAGAGATGGAGTTCCAGCGGTTCATTACCCCGTTAAAAGAAGCTCTGGAAGGTAACCATCCTACATTTCCTAAACCACGGGGAAGATGGTCATCCTGTACGACCTGTTCCCTGGCCCTAAGGCTGTCTCAGTGTGGGTCTCTTTAAATCTAATAAGTCAACAAATGGACGTGTCGTCTACCCAGTTCATTTGGCCCCGCCTCAGATTTGTTTTGTGATACTGGGCAGGTTATTTTTCCTTCTGTGCCTCAACTTTTCCAACTATACAATGGAGTTAGCTGCTACAGTCTGTCTGAGTCATTCTTCCAGCCCTACCTCCTAACCCCCTCCTTCCTTCTTACAGCATATAGGCGGGAACAGAAAGGCAAGAAGGAAGCTTCAGAGCAAAAAAAGAAGGACAAAGACAGAAAAACAGATTCGGAAGAGCAAGACAAGAGCAGGGATGAGGATAATGACGAAGACGAGGAAAGGCTGGAAGACGAAGAACAGAATGAAGAGGAGGAAGTGGACAACTGAATATGGTGGGGAGACTGGCACCTTAGAAGGTACCACACTGAAACGTGGTACATGTTTATGTGAAGCTCTTTCCTGCTGGGCCGAGTAGTCTTAGGCAGAAGTGCCTGAGAGGATCAAAATAAAAACTGACTAGAATTATCACCAAAACCAGCGCTTCCCAGACTCAGAGCATCTGAGTAGCAGAATCCTGTTTTGCTTAATCAGTCTGAAGGTTATGACTGTTTGGAACGAGGGATTCAGAATGGCTAATTAGATTAGTCAATGTGATCTCTTCTGTTTACTTATATGTATGGTTTTTGATCCCCATTTCCCCTGCCCCCAAAAAGTAATAATAACTTTCGTGCTGCCTGCTGTGTTCCAGATCACAGAGGCAGTCAAGGCTCAGGAAAAATGGGGGCTTTGATCATGGTCAATCTATGTTTGATTGTACAGTATTTGGCAATAGTAGCTTATGGAGAGTGGTCAGAATGGTTTAGTTTCAGGAAACTACTAAAAAGCTGTGGGAGAATAATGAAATCTGTTGTGTGTTGTCTCTTCAATTAATGACAGTAGCCATAATTGAATTTTGTTTTCTATAGACCCCCTTAGTTTGGAGCCCTTCTGTATTGTCCATAGACATTCAACCTGCTGACGTGGCTGCACTGTGGGTACATATGCTCTTAAATCAGCAGTAGATTGGAATTAGTCAAGCAAGGGTGCCAGTGTCTTACTTTTACAAAACAAATGGCTCAGTCTTAGATGTACCTTTCTGCCTGCCACTGTACATCTCTAGGATTTATTGTCACCTCCTGGAAGGTGTAAAATCCCAGGCTTTCTCTACTTGTAATCCATCTCTCAAACTTGTGACTATGGTTTTTTTCATTCTTCAATTCATGATGTGTTCCAAACTTTATTTCCTCTAGGAACAACTTTCTCTTCCCTCTTTGCTTCTCCCTTCTTGTCTCTCTTCTGCTTCACCTCTGCTTCCCATTCCCACTTTTTTTCTCCCTTCTTTTCTCACTTCTTCTGCCAATCAAGGAACTTTGATGACCTGCTTAATATCCCAAAGCATGGGTTCTTCAATTCCTTAGTTCTGATCTCATCTCTTTTAAAAATGATTTTGTGAAACCCCCCTGAACCTTAAGGGAAATCTGATGGTGCTCAGGAATATAATTCCCTCCAAAACCATCCCATTAACTGCTTCTAAAGTATCTCTGTTGGCCTTCTTAGCCTTTTTCTCTTTCCATTCAGTGCTCCAAGCACTTTTTTGCCTCTAAGTTGAGTGCTTGGGGTTTGACAGGTAGTGAAGTGATATCCCAAAGCATGGGTTCTTCAATTCTTTAGTTCTGATCTCATCTCTTTTAAAAATGATTTTGTGAAACCCCCCTGAACCTTAAGGGAAATCTGATGGTGCTCAGGAATATAATTCCCTCCAAAACCATCCCATTAACTGCTTCTAAAGTATCTCTGTTGGCTTTCTTAGCCTTTTTCTCTTTCCATTCAGTGCTCCAAGCACTTTTTTGCCTCTAAGTTGAGTGCTTGGGGTTTGACAGGTAGTGAAGTATAGTTTGACACTGTTAACTTGTTAAATGAGTACAGTGAAAAGTTTGTTGATAAATGACTGAAGAATGTTGAGAGGATTATAATGGTTTGTACAAATAAAGAACATTCTTGTTAAAAGTGACGACTCCTGTTCCATCCTGCTTGTCTATAGTGTGCTTTAGAGGGGATCCACTAACCATGCCAGATACAGTATTTGGGGTGTGGACTGGGCCAGACCTTTGTAAACATGGAATTTTGCATCACCTTGGGTGACCAGCAGGGGCTGCTCTTCAACTACAGCATGAGATTTTGATGGCTCTGCTGGGCACCCTACACATTAATAGATTCTCAGTAACTCCATTTCTTGAGCCCCTACTGTGTCTGGCACTGACCCGATGAAGCAACA
>NW_007726548.1:306839-307704 GCF_000696425.1 Galeopterus variegatus
TAGTTTGACACTGTTAACTTGTTAAATGAGTACAGTGAAAAGTTTGTTGATAAATGACTGAAGAATGTTGAGAGGATTATAATGGTTTGTACAAATAAAGAACATTCTTGTTAAAAGTGACGACTCCTGTTCCATCCTGCTTGTCTATAGTGTGCTTTGGAGGGGATCCACTAACCATGCCAGATACAGTATTTGGGGTGTGGACTGGGCCAGACCTTTGTAAACATGGAATTTTGCATCACCTTGGGTGACCAGCAGGGGCTGCTCTTCAACTACAGCATGAGATTTTGATGGCTCTGCTGGGCACCCTACACATTAATAGATTCTCAGTAACTCCATTTCTTGAGCCCCTACTGTGTCTGGCACTGACCCTATGAAGCAACACTGCTGTTACCTCCATTATCTCTTAACCACAATGCTGTATTAATTTTAAACTACATAGCTTTTTCAAGTCATAAATCACATTTATAAATAACATTTCACAAAGGTGTAACCCCAGTATTCATTAGATCTAGTCTTAGTCATTAGGCTTTTCCTTCTCTGCAGCAGAAACATCCTTTCTTAATTCCCATGAGCATCACTCTAGGCAAAGTCCTCAAGTCCCATCTGGGCTCCTGTGGCTTCCTTTAAGCTCAGTTTCCTGCCTCATCTCTACTTCCCCTGTGTACTACTTGCCAAGTGGTTCTTTCTGGAATGTTGCTATATTACAGTCCCTCCCTGCTTCCTGTTAAGTCAAATGCGTACTTACACCTGTTATTCGAAGCAAAAGGAGGGTTCAACCCACCATCTATTTTAATCTACTCTCCAACATAAGGCTGGGCTCTGTTCAAGTATGAATCAGCAAACAAACTCTCCTTCCATATAG
>NW_007726548.1:308730-311125 GCF_000696425.1 Galeopterus variegatus
CCAACATAAGGCTGGGCTCTGTTCAAGTATGAATCAGCAAACAAACTCTCCTTCCATATAGCTTTAGTTCATCCTGCCCCATTCCTCACCAAACTTTATGTAAAAAAGATATTTTTCTTGGACAGAACGATCAGCTCAATTGGTAGAACATAGTGCTGACAACACCAAGGTCAATGGTTCAGATCCCTGAACCAGCCAGCCTCTTGGACAGAACGATCAGCTCAGTTGGTAGAACATAGTGCTGACAACACCAAGGTCAATGGTTCAGATCCCTGAACCAGCCAGCCACCAAAAAAAAAATAATAAAGATGTTTCCTGAGTGTGGGGACTATGACTTAAAACTGCACATTTTGACAACCAGGAAGAATCTCTGAGGTCATCCACTAGTTTTTCTGAACCACATCTCTATCATTCCTGTAGTGGTATCTGGATTTTGAGGGTTCCTTACTAGGCTAAGGTAATGTTTCTAATCTTTTTTTAACCATGCACCTTCATGCCCAGAGACTGATCTGAATTATGGGTAGGAGGGTTTGCATCTTAACCCATTCGAAACTACTTTTGCAGCCTAACCCCCTATTTTTACTGATGGGAAATTGAGACTCTTCAGAGAAGTGACTTGCTCAAGATCTTACTACTAATTTATGAAAACTGGGATCCTGTTCCAGTGGCCTTTGGCTTTCTATTTCTTTTTTTTTTAATAATTTTTTGGAACAATTTAGATTTACAGAAAAGTTGCAAAGAGTGCAGATTTTTCATATACCCCTCACCCAACTTTCCCTCAGGTTAACATCTTACATAACCATGGTACTTTTGACAAAACTAAGAAAAAAACTTTTAATTAAATGCAAGACTGTTCATATGTCACCAGTTTTTCAACTAATTTCCTTTCTCTGTTACAGTTTCCAATCCAGAACACCACATTACATTTAGTGAACTCACTTTTTTAAAATTAAAAATATGAAATTCACAGAATAAACATTTTTTAAATAAACAATTCAGTGGCATTTAGTACATTCACAGTGTTGTGCAACCACCACCTCTATCTAGTTTCAAAACATTTTCATCACCCTGTATCCATTAAGCAGTTACTCCCCATCCCTGCCTTCCTGCCAGGCCCTGGCAATCACCAATCTACTTTCTGTCTCATTTATTTTCATGCTTTTCACAGCATTTAGTACAATGCCATGTACCTACCTGGCAGGCACTCACAATAGTTTTCTTATAACTTTTTATGGGAAGTATAATATACATACTAAAAGGTGCAGTTAAGTGTAGAGCCTGATTAATTTTCACTAAATACATCCATGTAACCCATACCCAGATCAATAAACAACATTATCAGCAGCCTAAGAAGCCCCTTTGGTCTCCCTTTCAGCTCCCTTCTCCCCCCATCTACCCAAGGGTAATCGCTATTCTGACTTCTAACAGCCCAGATTAATTTTGCCTGGTTTTTGTATTTCATATAAACGAAATCATACAATATGTACTCTTTTGTGTCAGACTCCTTTTGCTCATCATTATGTTTAAGACTTATTCGTATTGTTGCATTCACAATACTTTTATGAGTAAGTGTGGAAGATTAAAGTAAAATTATTTTTTAAAAGGGAGAGGAACAGGTCTTCAGTCAGGAACAAGAAAAAGACTTGGGAAAAATAGATTGGCAACATTTTTAATTTTCCACCCTGTTTGGGCTCTTAGAAGGTCCTAATTATTTTTAGTTATCTAAAAGCTCAGAGATGGAACAGGTATGAAAGAAATGTTGGGCAGGGGTCTAAACAGGGAAAAAATGAACAGAAATTACCCCATAAATTGAAGGAGCATGGTTATTAGCAGGCATTGCAGAGAGAGCCCAATGTCACATGGGGCAAATTACTCAATTTCCCTGGCGATTGTTTTCCCAATCTGAAAAGTGAAGATAGTAACATAGTTGCTGTCGAGATTAGACGAGTGAATGTAAAATGGACCGTACTGTCCCTGACTCTTTAATACATAACAAATATTACTTCCTTTCCACCCCCTTCCTTGTTGAACACAGGTCAGAACTAGAGTAGCTGGAAACTAAACAGTGTCATATTTCCTTAGTGTTAAACCACTATGCCCCTTAAACTTAAAATATAAAGAAGTATAAAACAGGTTTGGGGGACAGATTTTGAGAAATAAAGTCTAAGAATAAGACCCACTGGCATCCTCTACATTTGAAAGGCAACTTTTCAATAATCCCTGAAAAACCTTTTCAAAGGCATTCTTTGATGATCCCGGACTCCTACTAAACTCATCCAATCCTACCAGTTCACCCACGCCCCATAAGCCTCACCAGATCCCTCCTGCCCCTGCCCATACTGCGTTCCAACCCCCCACAGACCTTTGGTTATTGTACCATAGGCAGGTCTAATGC
>NW_007726548.1:311727-312242 GCF_000696425.1 Galeopterus variegatus
AACTCATCCAATCCTACCAGTTCACCCACGCCCCATAAGCCTCACCAGATCCCTCCTGCCCTTGCCCATACTGCGTTCCAACCCCCCACAGACCTTTGGTTATTGTACCATAGGCAGGTCTAATGCCCCGATCAGACTTGGAGTTTTCCCAAATGCCCATGTCTTTCACATCACATCTCCCAACTCATAGCACAGAGTAGGCCCTGAGAAATTAATTACGCTAGAATACATTTTCTCTGAACACTTGGAATTCTGGTGCTTAACTCAACAACTTTAAAATGCTCAGTCGGCAAAAATGGATTTAGCTACTGTGCAGGCATTACGGTGTTGTTTTAATGTCCTTGACATCCAATTATTCCTTCAACAAACAACCAGCACCAAGTTTGCGCTACCCTGGGAAGAGGAGGACTGTAAAATGAACTCAGGGCTGTAGCCCCCCCGCGCTGCAGGCTCACAGCCAGTCCCCTCCGGCGCTGTTCCCGCGCCCCCACGTGGGCCCCCTCCGACCTTTCCCC
>NW_007726548.1:312552-316736 GCF_000696425.1 Galeopterus variegatus
GCTTCCGGGCGAGCCGCCCCGCCCCCACGTGGGCCCCGAGGGTGTAGAGCAAGAGACAGCGGTGTCAGGAGCAGCCGCTCGGAGACCTTAGCGAGGTAGGTGAGCGGGGACCTGACTCGAGGAGATGGCGGGCTTGGCGGCGGCTCCACGGCGAGGCGGGGCCTGTGGCACAAGAAGTCCGTCGTTCCCAGATTGTGCTGTGCGCCTGAAGCGCTGGCGGTGGAGCCCTTGCTTGAGGTAGACAGTCCTGCTTCAGTTGGGGTCCCGGGCCCTGCACCTCCTCTCTGGGGTGCACGCTCTCGGAGACCGCCGAGGCAGCCTCCGTCAATGCAGAGCCCGAGGTGCCGCGCAGAATGGGGGGAGTGCAAACAATAGCAGCCGCTTTGTGCTGGGCGTTGCATGCACTGGCCCATTCAGTCCAGACAACAACCCGTTGAGGTTGGTTCAAGTCCCCATTTACCAGATAAGGAAACCGAGGCCACACAGCTGGAAAGTGACAGAACCAGGATTTGTAACCCCGTTTATCAGACTGCAAGAGCCCACATACTTAACCATCTACTACCAGCAGCAGCCAGGTGCGGTTCTACCTCCCCCTCCCCAACCCCTTCACCCACAGCTCTCCACAGCCCATCTCTGCCGGTAAGCAGATTTGAAATCTGTTTTTAAAAGTATCAAGGGGTGATGGTGGTCACTGAGGATTGGGCTGCTGGAGACCTGGATTCAAGCCCCAGATCTGATACTGACCTGCTGTGTGATCCTGGGCCGGTGTCTGCCATTCTCTGAGCCCAGTTTCACCATTGTTTAGGGATGTAATCAGCAAGCTTTAAGAAGCCTCTCAGCCTGGATATTTTAGGAGGCTATGGAAAAGGCAGCTTCTCCTTCTATCTCCCTGAGGAGAATAGGCTCTTCAGAGCCCTAGGACAACGCTGAGGTCTCATTCTTTTCTTTAATCCCTGTATCTAGCACTGGGGCAGGCCCAGAGTAGATAATTCAGTAAATGCATATCCAGTCAGTCCCTTTTCAGAACTGCTGGACAGCTGCTGTCCTGGGCCCTTCTACAGCTTTGGATTTTTTAGTCCTGGCCACCTTCTACCTACTTGGCCCTCCTGACTGTGGCAGTGGCACGGCCTACCTAGCCAGTGGCAGAGCCTGCTAGAGCTGGCGGCAGCTCACAGCCCTCTGTACGCAAACCAAAACCTCTGGAATCCTCAGCAGAGCATATGGGGGGCACAGGCCCTGCAGCTTTTTCTCAGCACCTCCTGGTGGCAGCTCTCAGGGCTCAACTTAGGTTACTCCCAGGTTGGGGATGTTGGCTCCTAAGGAATCACACCTTCACGATGAATCTGAAAAACTAATTCATGCTTCAATGTCCTCTACTCCAGACTCCCAGAGACACAGGTCCCTCCCACAGCACCTGGACTACCCCTCTACTCAGGCATTGGTGTGGCATTGTTTTATTTCTCCTCTACCACATAAGCTGATGGAAGGCAGGGACCCCACCTTAGACATCTTGAAAAACCCTGTGGCCCTCAGGAGTTTAAGTAAATGTCCTCCCTACTGGGTGTGGTGCAGAAGGCGCAGCGCCGTGCCAGGAGATCTAGTTCCAGCTCAGCCCTACTCCTGGTAATAAAATTAGCTACACATTTACTGTGTGGTTACTTGGTGCCAGACACGTACCTCAGCACTATCTCTTTTTGTTGTTTTTGGTGGTGGTGGTTTTTTGGCAGCATGCCAGGAGATCTAGTTCCAGCTCAGCCCTACTCCTGGTAATAAAATTAGCTACACATTTACTGTGTGGTTACTTGGTGTCAGACACGTACCTCAGCACTATCTCTTTTTGTTGTTTTTGGTGGTGGTGGTTTTTTGGCAGCTGGCTGGTATGAGGATCTTAACCCTTGACCTTGGTGTTACAACACTGTGCCCTAACCCTCATCACTATCTCTAATTTTCTCCACTGCCTTGCAAGTTTGGTAATATCATACCCATTTTATAGATTATGAAATGAAGACTTAAAGGCCAGGGACCTTGCTCAAAGTTACACAGCAGAGCACAGACCAGACCTGGGACTGTTTAACCCTGAAACATGGTTCTCTGTGCACCGCTCTATACAGCCTTCCCAGAAAGCTGACCTGTACCAATGTGGCTGGCTTACTCCTATCTTCAGTGTGGTGTCACAGAATTTAAGCTCCCTTGATTTGGGAGAAGTGCCCTCCCAGTGTATGAACATCTCCCAAACTTTGAGGGACTTTTCACAAAGCAAAACCCCAGCCTGTGTTTGGTTCTGTGAAACAGAGATGACACCCAGGGGCACTAAGATCTTTATAAAGCACCTGTTGTAACGGAGTGACTCTGTGTGGTATAGGTAACAGGACACTGGATTAGAAGCTAAGAGCTGCAGGGTCACTCTACTGACTCTACTCCATTCACTGTGTGATCTCAAGTCCTGTCATCTCTCTGCACCCCATTTTCCACATTAAAATGTTAGGGATTAAACTTTTAAATTTTTTTAGCACTGTCACCCATTTCTCAAATCTGCCTCTGAACCCTAAAATAAAAAAACAGGTCGAAATGGAACTGCTGTAGTGAGGCCTCCCCATTTACTCTTACCCTGCCCACCTCTCCCAGGCTCCTCAGGGCAAAATTCAGATAGCCAGGCTCCTAGGCAGCCCTGCCCAGTTGCTTCTGATAAGCAGAAGGCAAGCTCCCTCAGCCTCCTAAAGGGGATGGGGAGTCCAGGGCAGTGGAATGCAGCTTTGGATTCCAGGAGCCAGGGGCCTGCTACAAAGGTTGTCCCCTTGGAAGTGAATCAGAGACATGTAGACCTGGCTTCAGAATCTGACTTGACTCTCCAGAATGACTTTGGGCAAGCTGCTTAACCTCTCTGAGCCTCTGTTTTTGTATCACTGAAAGTTAGGGCAATTCTTGCAATTAAATGATATAATATAAAATATAAAGTACTTAGTCCAGTGTCCAGGACATAAGTAACACACTCAGTATATTTTTCTGTTGTTTCTTCCATCTCTCCAGCACCCAAAGTAGAGACAGTATGGGCAGAGAGACACCTACTGAATCAGGTGTTTATCAGTATGATGGGGTTTAGTATTTAAAACCCTGCATTTGGAGTTTAGAACAAATTCGAATTCTGGCTTAGTCTCTAACTAGCTGTGTGGTCTTGGGCAAGTGACTTAACCCCTCTGAGATAAGTTAACTCCTGATAGACATGAGCAAACTCTTGTGCAAAATGGGCAGTCAGGACCTCATATCTGCTGGATGATTGCTCATTTGGGGGTTGAGACATTTTTGAGAAGGCCTGACCTGCCCCACCCCTGATTTTCAGAGACACAGGCCTCTCTTGTATCAGGTGATGAGGCTGGCCTACTGAGGGGTGTGATGGTTGGGTGAGTCCCTCTGTGTCTCCTGATAACTGCAACCCCACCAAGGAGGAAGACCAGATAAAATGGGCCCCTGATCTGGTAGTGAGGGAGCTAAAGGGGCCTGAGAAACTGGGGAGAAAGGCAGCATCAGCATACTAACCCATCCCCCAACTCCCAGGAAGTCGACACACCAGGGTTCCAGTCCTGCTGTTTTAACAGTCTCTAACTCACTGTGTGACCTTGTGTAAGTTCATGCCCCTCTCTGGGCCTTGAGGTTCCATTCGTACAAGGAGCAATTAACCTGCCAGCCCCCATTTTCTATGGCTCTTTTTTTCCCTCCTATTTGGCTGTAGGGTGCTTCTCCAGGCACCTTCAAAAGGAAGTGTCTAAAACAGAGCTCTCCGCCTTCTCTCCAGGACCGGCTCCCCACTCCCCTCTTCCTGCTCTGTCCCTGTCTCTGCTGCCCTCCAGGTCAGGTGAGCTCAGAGCATCCACCCTAAGGGACTGCCTCTTGGCTGCCTTAAGATGGCCCTTCCGTCTCCACCCCTCTGACCCTCCCACATCCTCTGTTCCCCTCTGCTTCCTGTCCACTCTGCTCAGCCTGCAAGATTTATCTTCCTAAAGCCAGGCTTTAACCAGGCCACTCCCCTAACCCCTGCTCGGAAATCTTCCCTTCCTTCATGTAATTAAATATTTACTGTGTGCCAGAGTCAGTGTGTGGCAGGTTGCTGTGGGGGAGGCAAAAATGCACCAGTTCTAGACCCTGCCCTACAAAAGCTCTGTCTACTGGCATGAGATGAGACAGGCCAC
>NW_007726548.1:317250-320292 GCF_000696425.1 Galeopterus variegatus
ACAGGAGGCTCCTGGGGCTAGAAGAGACAGTTATAGTGGCCATTCTTTGGGAAGGGGGGGGGTGACTGCATGCCTGCCTGCCTGTCCATGCACAGTGCTATTTGATCTTCTTAGTGTGTGCTATACCTGAGAAGAAGTCCACATACCAAGGTGTTAACAATGCTTTTCTCTATAGGATTACTATAAAATTACAGGGGACTGAGAAGAAGTCCACATACCAAGGTGTTAACAATGCTTTTCTCTATAGGATTACTATAAAATTACAGGGGATTTTTTTCTTTTTGCTTATCTGTACTTCTCTGAAATTTCTGCCATGAACCTGGACATTTTTCATGGAATAGACAAAGTTTAAATATTGGCTAGATCAGTGCTTCTCAAACTATGCATAGGGAAGGATCAGTTCTTTTTTTCTTTCTTTTTTCTTTCCAATCCACTGATTGATAAAGGACAATAAAAATAAGTTACTAGAAAATTGTAATTTTTAAAATAATCATATAAAATACAAGCCCAATTTTTGTATTATTAGATTCAGATTGGTGTGAAAGCTCTAAAAAGCTTGCTATCATTTCCCTACTTATCTTGTGATAGACCAGCAAGGATTGGTGAACCATGCTATGAGTAGCACTGGACTGGGGGGCAGGGTAGCAGGAATCTGGAAGAGCAGTATTCCAGATGTGACTCCTTCCTAGGGACAGGGATGATACCTCACGTGCCTCTGGTCATCCCCCGTAGACTGAGCACGCAGCAGACTCCCCAAGTGCCCTCGAGTCCATCCAGCTGACGGCCCTGTGACCCACTTGCCCACACCATGCAGCCCCAGTCTGTTCTGCACAGCGGCTACTTCCACCCACTGCTTCGGGCCTGGCAGACAACCGCCACCACCCTCAATGCCTCCAACCTCATCTACCCCATCTTTGTCACGTGAGTCCCCAGGAATGGGCCAGGCCTCTGATCTGCCAGGGAGGTGGACTGGAATGGGCATCGGGATTGCTGAGGGTGACAATTTGGGCTGTCAGTTTGAAACTCAAGGTATTGGAAGTGGCCTCCTGAGTTAAAGACAGCAGTCCTAAGAACAAGATAAACCTTGAAAAGAATTTAATCATCCCATTTGGAAAATAAGAATAATCCTTGCCTGCCATTCTGAGCTCTTACAATAAGACAGAAGCCGAGAAGGTGCTCTGTAGATTGTAAAGTGTTATGTACATGTGAGAGGTGGCAATTGTGATTATTAATAATAGCATCAGCAGAGCTTTAGTGAGCTCTTACTATGTACCAAGGACTATGCTAAGCACCTACATATATTATCTCATTTAATTCTGACACTATTCCTATGAGGAAAGAATAGATATTAGCCCTAGAATGTCAAGTCCACGAGGCAGGGATTTTTGTCTGTATAATTCAGTGTTGTATCATCAGAGCCTAGGACAGAACGTGGCACATAATAAGTGCTCAATAAATATTCGTTGAATGAATGAATGAGTGCACCCAGGATACAGATGAAGGGCCTGAGGCTCAAAGAGATGTTATAACTTCAAGGTCAACCAGTCAGTAAGTGACTGGGATAGGACTTCAGAGTCCTCGTTCTTAACCATTTGACTCCTTCCTATGGTTACTGTTCTTTTAGTCCAGTTGCTCTTGTTGTCACTGAGTCAGTAAGTGACTGGGATAGGACTTCAGAGTCCTCGTTCTTAACCATTTGACTCCTTCCTGTGGTTACTGTTCTTTTAGTCCAGTTGCTCTTGTTGTCACCATTACTCTTGTTGTTCCTATTATTATTTCAGGCCCTGGGCTTGGCCAGGCAGGGGAGCCAGACACTGGATCCCATCCCCTTCCCATCATCTCCACTCCCATATTCCTTCCCAGCTTCCCAGCCATCCCTCGCAGTCATCCCCTCACCACCAGCCCTTCCCACAGCTACCACTCCATAGCCCACCCCCCACTCTTGCAGGGATGTTCCTGATGACGTCCAGCCTATTGCCAGCCTCCCAGGAGTGGCCAGGTAGGAGATATGGAGGGGAGGGCAAAGGGATGGTAGAAGGAGAGATTTCACAGGTGGAGGTGCCAGGAGGCAGAGGTAGCCTTCAGCTCAGTAGAGAGAAGGGTTTCCGCAGAGTTGAAGCTGTTCCACACCAAAAGACGCAGCCTCGTAAAGCAATGAGTTGCCCGTCTCCAGAGGCATCATAACAGAGGCTATTGCGGAAGGGAGCTGAACTTCAGCTGGGAGTTCCATAAGAGTGAATTCCACGCTCTTGCCACTCAGGGTCTCGGTTTTCCCACCTGATGGGTGGGTACAGTCCTGCCCCTCCCTCTCCCATGGGGCTTGAGCCCTCCTGGTGTTATGTGCAACTTGGCTCTTAACAGAGGCACAGTGCAGAGGGGTCGGGGGCACCCTTGCCTGTGTTCTGCTTCTCTTCAGCCCCTCCACTCTACCCCCACCAGGTATGGTGTGAACCGGCTGGAAGAGATGCTGAGGCCCCTGGTGGAAGAGGGCCTGCGCTGTGTCCTGATCTTTGGCGTCCCCAGCAGAGTTCCCAAGGTGAAAAATTGGAAGAAGGGTTAAGAAGGGAGATTGGGCAAGGGTGGGCTGAAGCACCACAGTGATCGCATCCTCACTCCCACCTTGTGCTGGCACTGGGGCCACAGGTGAATGGACATGGTCCATGCCCTTCAGACAGCACCCACGTAGGGGTCAGGAAGCTAAGTAGGGCTGCGACACCCTGACTGGGTAAGTGAAGTCCCCTATCTGGGCCTCTGCTGTCCCCTCTGCAAATGGGGCCAGTCCTCTGCAGTTCCTCATACAGGGGCTGTGATGGTGATAAAAGGAGAGGGCCAGAGGGGGCCGGCCTGTGGCTCACTCGGGAGAGTGCGGTGCTGATAACACCAAGGCCGCGGGTTCGGATCCCATATAGGGATGGCCGGTTTGCTCACTGGGTGAGCATGGTGCTGACAACACCAAGTCAAGGGTTAGATCCCCTTACTGGTCATCTTTTTTTTTTTTTTCCTTTTTGTCTTTTTTCGTGACCAGCAACGGATCGCAACCCT
>NW_007726548.1:321024-325808 GCF_000696425.1 Galeopterus variegatus
AGATCGCAACCCTCGATGTTGCACCCGCACCTCGCTCAGCCAGTGAGCGGCCGGTCTGTATGTGGGATCCGAACGCTCGCTCGGCAGGAGCACCACTGCGCTTCCCAAGCGGTGCACTGTAGCAGTGCGCCACCGGGCCGGCCCTACTGGTCATCTTTTAAAGAAAAAAAAAGGAGAGGGCCAGAGCTGTGGTCTGGGTTGGCTGGCCATTGTGCCTTCCCAAAGGCTTCATGTGACAGACACACTGTTTTGTCCCTCTGCCCCTAGGATGAGCGTGGCTCTGCTGCTGACTCTGAGGAGTCCCCGGCTATTGAGGCAATCTGTCTGTTGAGGAAGACCTTCCCTGACCTCCTGGTGGCCTGCGATGTCTGCCTGTGCCCCTACACCTCCCATGGTCACTGCGGTGAGCTCCTTCCCTCCCACCAGCCTTGCTGCCACCCACACTCCCACTGCCCAGTTCTTCCCAGGGTGGGGACAGGCCAGGGCCCAAAATACTCTCCCAAACACAGCCATCTATGCTGCAGGGCTCCTGAGTGAAAATGGAGCATTCTGGGCTGAGGAGAGCCGCCAGCGGCTGGCAGAGGTGGCACTGGCCTATGCCAAGGCAGGTGAGTGAGCCACCAGTAGGGATGGGAACCTCTGAGTCAGGGAGGTGGCAGAGTGGGTAGGAGGGTCCCAGATCTCTGAAGGCACCCTCTGCCCCTTAGGATGTCAAGTAGTAGCCCCATCAGACATGATGGATGGACGTGTGGAAGCCATCAAGGAGGCCCTGATGGCACACGGATTTGGCAACAGGGTATGGGCGGGGAGTGCGGGAGGGCAGGGAAGGGTCGTGGGAGGGTGAGGAGAGAGTCTGGACCAGCCCTGCCCCCGTATCTGCCAAGAATTGCAGAACTGAGGACAGCGTGGGATGAGGCTCTTAGGATCCATCTCAATCTCTACACCTCAGATGGGGAAACCAAGCCCAGAGCTCCAGTGGGACTAGAACCCAGGCCCTCTACTTCCCAGCCTAGGTCCTTTCTCTCCCTGCTGCATCGTCCTGGACATCTGGAAGGGGCTGACTGAGCCTAGACCACCATTGTCTTCCCTTAGGTGTCAGTGATGAGCTATAGCGCCAAATTTGCTTCTTGTTTCTATGGACCTTTCCGGTGAGTGTGATGGGCAGGGTCTGCTCTTAAATCCCTGGTCCCAAGCTGGAACCCATCTAATGACTCTGCTTGGCAGGGATGCGGCTCAGTCAAGCCCAGCCTTTGGAGACCGCCGCTGCTACCAGCTGCCCCCCGGAGCACGAGGCCTGGCCCTCCGAGCGGTGGTAAGTGACCAGGGTTTGAACTCTACCCTTCGTCCCCCTCCCAGGCACTGCCCACACTATACCCTTATCCCTTAGGACCGAGATGTACGGGAAGGAGCTGACATGCTCATGGTGAAGCCTGGAATGCCCTACCTGGACATTGTGCGGGAGGTCAAGAACAAGGTGAGCACAGATCAGAGACAAAGGGGACTTACAGGGATTAGAGAGTTTGTCCACTGACTCTGGGACTTTAGATTAAGAGACTCTGGAATCTTGGAATTGGGAGCAGTCTGCCCCTGAACAGGAATCCTCTCCTCCACTGTGACCTTCTATACCAGGGTTTCTTGCTCGCAGGGGCCTTTGAACAGCTCTTGTTTAACAGTTCAAGACAGGCAGCAGCAGCCACTCAGGGCATGGGGCTCCAGATGGTCACAGATTGGGCAGGAGGAAGGGGCACTGGCAGAGGCACATCCACCCTCCACTTCAACCTGCCTGCCCATTGCTGTTTCTCTGCAGCACCCTGAGCTCCCTCTCGCTGTATACCACGTCTCTGGAGAGTTTGCCATGCTGTGGCACGGAGCCCAGGCCGGGGCATTTAATCTCAAGGCTGCTGTACTAGAGGCCATGACCGCCTTCCGCAGAGCAGGTAAGCAGGCAGGGGTGGGGTTTTTTGACCCATGCTTCAGAGATTGATAAGCACTTTACCCAGACAGGGAAACAAAGTCATGAGTTTTATGACTTTGAAGACCACTGAAGATACTAGTGGTCTAAGCAGACACAGATTGAGGAAGGAATGTGGAACTGCAGAACAAAGCATGGAACTGTGAAGAAAGCAGAGCCCTCTATTACATTTTGGTTGTGAAAACTTGGGCGAGCTACTTCTCTGAAGCTCAGTGTCCTCATCTGTAAAGTAGGGATAAGATACCTGGTGTATGGTTGCCCTGAGGATTAAATGAGATAATAGGTACAATTGGCATATGCTTATCACTCCATAACTGGGAGCTGGTTTTGTTAGTATAGCACACAAGCATGGGAAGGGAACTTGCAGCTTGTCTATTTCCCCCGCTGTGCTTTTTATACTTGGGCAAACTGAGGCCCAGAAAGAGGAAGTGACTTGCCCAAAGTCTACAGCTGACCGAAGCTGGGCTCAGTCTTTATGTGGTGCTGCCCCCAGGCTGTGCCTCTTCATGGTAGCCACCTTCCCACCCAGCCCTCCTCTCCCAAAGATGTGTGCTGAGCTGATGGCCTGCTCCTCCCCTGCTCCCTGGTTCTCTCCCAACACAGGTGCTGACATCATTATCACCTACTACACGCCTCAGCTGCTGCAGTGGCTGAAGGAGAAGTGACGGGGAGAGTGTGCAAGACCCAAGAACTAGAAATTTAAAAAGTTCCTGGGGCCTTGAAGAAGTGAAAACCAAAGTAAATGCTGCTTTTAGAACAGTGCCCTTGTGCCCTCTTCCTGCTCACCTGCTGGTGGGTGCCCAGCAGCCCCAGGTGGTTTCTGCCAGCAGGCTGAATCTCCCCACTTAACAGCCACAAACTCACGGGTTCACCCGAGCTTCCCCGCCCCTCCCCTGGGTCAGCCCTGAGGCTCACCTTCACCACCCCAAGCTCTTTCCTCTGGTGTGGCTTCTCCTTGAAAGCAACCAGGAGTCTTGGGCACAGGCTTGGCGTGGCCTGGGAGAGGGGCTTGGAGCATTAGGGAACAGAAGAGCAGTTGGATCTTGGATCCTTGAAGCTATGGAAAGCTGGGACTTCTGGCAGCAGAGCTGGGTGCTGGTACTGAGGCCTAGATCGATATCCCCAGGTTAGAGTTGAAATTTGCTGTGATTCTGCTGGAAGGCTTCCCTCACAGGCCAGTGGTTACAAGGCTGCCTAAGATCTCCTGTCCTGTGAACCATAAACCCAGAGAAGAATTACTTATTAACGAGCAGAAACATTGCCTGAGGATCAAAATCCAGAATCAAAGAGGGAATTCCCGACAGCTGGAGATGCCACCATGAAAAAGGCTTTTATTAAGAGACACTTTTTGAGGACTGGCCCGTGGCTCACTTGGGAGAGTGTGGTACTGATAACACCAAGGCCCCGGGTTCGGATCCCATATAGGCATGGCTGGTTTGCTCACTGGGTGAGCGCGGTGCTGACAACACCAAGTCAAGGGTTAAGATCCATTTACCAGTCATCTTTAAAAAAATAAGAGAGAGAGAGAGATTTTTTGAGAACCTCTGCTCTGTGCCCAGGCACAGTGCTGGGTACTGGGAACACAGAAGGACAGACCTCAGCTTATCTCTTTATGGAATGTATACAAAGAGAATGGAGGAGACGGAGCAGTTAAAAATTGTGATAAGTGCTTTGAAGGAAAGAAAGGATCTGAAACAGAATAACAGGGGAAGGGCCTCTCTTGAAACAGTGGTTGGGAAGCCCTCCCTGAGACCCCTGAGCAACAAGGAAAGATCTTTACAAATAGTAGATGGAGGCACACCAGAGCCCAACAGAACAGGACATGTGCAGAGACCCAGCAGTGGGAGGAGCTTGGCAGGGCTGTGGGAGCAGGAGGAGGAAGAAGTGGTGGGCAACAGACTGGAGGTTGGAAAGGTGGGCTGAGGCCAGATCCCGCTCTTTGTGGGGGACATGGATTTTATTTTGCATCTGACAGGAAGCCATCGGGAATATCCTACCCAGGAGTTATGTGTGGTCCAGATTCCCATATTATGCTGCTATGGGAGAACTGGAGCAGCAAGAAAGAAATCAGGGTAGTGGCAGTGGAGATGGGAAGAAGCAAATATATTCAAAATACATTTTAGAAATAGAATTAGCAGATTTTGCCAATACTTTAAATCCAGGAAGATGAAGGGGAAGGGAACGAGAGGAAGCAAGGGTGCCTTCTGGGTTTCTGGCCCAAGTAAGCTGATGGGTGGTTTCAGTTCATTTTTCTGAGAATAACACGTTTCCCCCTAGTGAAAGTAAAGGCTCAGCGAAGGAGGGATAGGTTGCACGTCCACCTGCCCATCTGCACGGTGACGGAATCCCACTCTAGGATCAAATCAAGTTCAGTTCAGACCTTAAAGCAAAACAATTCATTTTAAAATTTAAAATTGTAAACTCCTGGCTATTCCTGCAATCAGACCAGTCCCCTATGACTCCTCCTGATAGTCTTCCCCAGAGCTGTAGACGACTCACCTTAAGACCTGATCTCACTGTTTCCTCAGCCTTCTGGAAGGTGGCCAGCCAAAATCAGGACTTGAGTCCCAAAGCTTCACCTTACAGGGAGATTGAGCCTGGACCTGCCACCTAGGGGCCTGAAGCACTGATCTGAGACAAGCCGTTGACGGGCCAGGGGTAGACCAGACCAGAAACTTTAGCTGTCTTGGCTTCTGGGTCTCCAGTCTCTCAGCCCCTGAGCTCATCTCTGGTTAAAATGATTAGTTTGGGGGCCGGCCTGGTGGCGCACTGCTACAGTGCGCCGCTTGGGAGCGCAGCGGCGCTCCCGCCG
>NW_007726548.1:326157-327583 GCF_000696425.1 Galeopterus variegatus
ACTGAGGGTTGCGATCCTGTGGCCGGTCCCGGCCCGGTACGGGGGCAACACTGAGGGTTGTGATCCGTTGCCGGACACGAAAAAAGACAAAAAAAAAAAAAAAAAAATGATTAGTTTGGAAGAGAAGGTTCTTTGAGGTCGTCCTAGACTCATGATCACCCAGCAAATACTTGTACAGGGACTGGTTCTCTTCTGTGTACAGAGGATGCTGTCCTTTAGGTACACGCAGTCCAGAGGAAGCAAACAACTGTCCAGACCCCTAGGGGAGCACATGGTAAACACAGCAGAATGAGGATGAGCCTGCCTGAGAGCCGGGAGTCAGAAACATGCACCAATGACATGGTGACAGGTGCTGTGAAGGAGGTTACCAGTACCTGACCTGATTTGAAGGATCAGAAAGTTTCTCCCTGAAAGACTGACATTGAGCTGCGACCTCAAATGAGCAATGAGTCTAAGACTTAATTGAGGAATAGCATTCCAGGCAGAGGGAACAGTTGTGCAAAGTCCCTAGAGCTAGGAGCTAGAACACAAAGCTGGTGTGGACAAATCTCTGGGAAGGACAGCAAGAGGTAGCCTGAACTGAGTGGAGAGAGAAATCAGCACCAAACCGTGCACGGGCTCAAAGGCCATAGCCTTTTCAGACTTAATCCAAAAGTGAAGGAAACCATTTGAAGGATGTTAGGCAGGGGAATGACTCAATCTAATTTGCATTTTATAAAGCATTTGACAGTCTTGTGGCAGAGTACAGATGAGAAATTTTGATGGCCTGCACTGGTGTGACAGTGGGGCTGCAGAGGGGAATGGACTTAGGATGTGGTTAGGAGGTAGATTAGATGTGAAGGATGAACTTGGCTTGACACTCTGGGTGGCTGATGGGCCATTTACTCAGATGGGGATGCTTGGAAAAGGAACGGGTAGGGTCAGGGTGGAGGGGGAATACTGAATTTAGCTTGGGATGTTTTGCAATGAGAAGCCTATATCTACAGAGCTTATGTGACTCACCTGAGGGCCACTCAGCAAGTCTGGCAGAACTGGATTAGAACCTCAGCCGCACAGAAGACAGCAGCAGGGATTTGATCCCATGTAGCCCTGCTCCAAGGCCTCTGCCCTGAATTACTGTGCATCTCACCTCCCAATAATCAGCAAGATTAGGAGTCTAACATAATGTTACATAGATGCTGTTCAATTTATGATGGTGCTACATCCCAATAAACCCATTGTAAATTGAAAATTTGTCAAAAATGCATTTAATACTCCTAACTTACCAAACATAGCTTTTAGCCTACCCCTACCTAAATGTGCTCAGAACACTTACATTAGCCTACAGTTCGGCTAAATCATCTAACACAAAGCCTATCTTATAATAAAGTGATTATAAGGAATTTTCAAGGAAAATTCAGAAATACAGTTTCTTCTGAATGTGTCA
>NW_007726548.1:327649-328554 GCF_000696425.1 Galeopterus variegatus
AGCAGGGATTTGATCCCATGTAGCCCTGCTCCAAGGCCTCTGCCCTGAATTACTGTGCATCTCACCTCCCAATAATCAGCAAGATTAGGAGTCTAACATAATGTTACATAGATGCTGTTCAATTTATGATGGTGCTACATCCCAATAAACCCATTGTAAATTGAAAATTTGTCAAAAATGCATTTAATACTCCTAACTTACCAAACATAGCTTTTAGCCTACCCCTACCTAAATGTGCTCAGAACACTTACATTAGCCTACAGTTCGGCTAAATCATCTAACACAAAGCCTATCTTATAATAAAGTGATTATAAGGAATTTTCAAGGAAAATTCAGAAATACAGTTTCTTCTGAATGTGTCACTTTTACACCATCGTAAAGTCAAAATATCTTTTAAGTCGAACTGTCATAAGTCAGGAACCTTCTGTAATTAGCTCCAGTAATGCGGGAAGACCAAGGGACCCAGCTGCCTTCAGGCATCATGGTCTGTGTGAGTGGCGCCCTCTGGAGTCAGGACTTTGCACCAGGGGTCCTAGCCCACAATATTTTGACTACAGAGGCAATAATGGTCAGACAGCAGGACTCAGCTGGAAGGGCTCGAGTGGTCCTGCTGTATCTGGCTCCTCCACAGTCCCAGTCTTCTGCTGTGTGACCTGCCCTTGCTAGTAGCAGTTTCATCCTTGGACAGAGAACTTAGCTTTCACAATCTAGTAAGGCATATTACCATCAGGTTTCCAGACATCGTAGCCAGTTAGTGAGCATTAAGGTCCTCTAATAGCAATACTTGATTTTCTTGTATGCCATCTTGGACTATACAAGGGTACTTTAAAAATTCGTGGAGAAATATAATAACAAATCTTGCATGAACTTTTTGAAATACCGTAGTATGTAGCTTGTCCCTTGTA
>NW_007726548.1:329219-329647 GCF_000696425.1 Galeopterus variegatus
CCTAAAACTAAAGCTCCAGTAGGTATATGATTGAGGGTTCCCAAAACAATAGACATTTTAGTCAGCTTCTTTACTAAGAGCAAAGATTGCCAATTTCCCAACTAGGGAAGGGGAAATCCTGACCTGCTCCATGCCTTACATGGACTCTGCCATTCCACATATTAGGGTCTGGGACTTGCAGCAAACCATACTCTGTGTTGTTCTGGGTGCTCATGGTTGCAAGTGATAGAAATGCAGTTCAATAGCAAAAAAGAAAATGATTGGTTTTCATAATTGGATTGTGATAAAGACCGGTGTGGTTGGATCCAGGATCAAAGGCTCTCCTAGAGGACTCTGTTCCTTTCTAGCTCTTGTCTATGTTTGCCTCCGCTTGGCTTTATTCTTAGGTGGACATTGCCACTTGGCAGCAACATGATACCCAATGGGCC
>NW_007726548.1:330266-335459 GCF_000696425.1 Galeopterus variegatus
AGCTTAAGTGACACTTCTCTAAAGAAACCTGACCCAACACTCAATGAAAAGTCATTTTTCAGTCACTTTCTGTAATTGTCAGGATTCAGGTTCAGTGACTATAACAAAAGCCAAAAAACAATAGCTCAGGATGGAAATGTACTTCTCTGTAAGCAATCCAGAACTGATATATCAGCTACTTGTTGCTGGGGCTGGATGGGAGGTCTCGGCTCCTGACTTTTTGTTCTGCCATTCTTGACACATCTTGGCTTCCATCTCTTCATCAAAGATCATGGGTCCAGTTTCCACCATCGGGTCCTCTTTTCAGCCAGCAGGAAGAAGAGAAGGGCAAGAAGAGGGCATAACCCTTCTTTATAAGGACATGACCCAAAAATGGCATGTCATTTATGTCCACACTCCTTTGTCTAAATTTAGTCACATGGCCACACCTAGTTGTAAGGGAGACTGGAAAATAGTCTAGTGGGGCAGCCGTATGCTCAGCTAAAACCCAGGGGTTCAATTACTAAGGAAAATGGAGAGAATGGATGTTGGAGCAAATGGTCATCTCTACCCCATAGTATTTCTTGGAAGCACAAAAACAGTGGTCAGGATATCAAAGTAAAGAGGTCCTTAGAGGGCCGGCCCGTGGCTCACTCGGGAGAGTGCGGTGCTGATAACACCAAGGCCACGGGTTCGGATCCCTATAAAGGGATGGCCGGTTAGCTCACTTGGGAGAGCGTGGTGCTGATAACACCAAGTTAAGGGTTAAAATCCCCTTACCAGTCATCTTTAAAAAAAAAACGAGGTCCTTAAAGACCATCTAGTTAAACATTTTCATTTTATAGGTGGGGAGACAGAGCCACAAGCAACTTGTCCAAAATCACATAGCAAGCCAGTGGCAGACCAAAGCTGCAATTCAGGTCTCCTAACTCCAAGCCCAGTGCTCCAAACTGGGGAAGGGATTGGTTCTAGAGGGACTTTAGCATTATATGTATTATCATTATTCATGTATTATGTACAACAAGGATATATTCACGTATGTTTGTGTAAATAAAAATAAATAAAAACGTATACATAAAAAAGTGTTCACTGGTCAGTGGAGAAACTAATTTACTTATTTTTTATTTTTGGTGGCTGGCCAGTAAAGGGGAGAAATTTAAATTAAAACTACAATGAAATACCATAGTACGTAAATTAGAATGCCTAATAGTAAAAAGACAGACAATGCCAGTTGTTGAGAATGTGGAGCAACTGAAACTCTCATATATTACTGGTAAAATCACTACAGAAAACTGGTCCTATCTACTAAAACTGAACATAGGTATACCTTATAACCTAGTGACTTGACATCTAGGTATTTATACCTAACAGAAATGTATACATATGTTCACCAAGAGATATGTTGAAGAATGTTCATAGCAACATTTACTAATGCGTGTAATAAACAAAAGCTGGGGCCGGCCTGTGGCTCACTCGGGAGAGTGTGGTGCCGATAACACCAAGGCCACGGGTTTGGATCCCATATAGGGATGGCCGGTTGCTCACTGGGTGGGCGTGGTGCTGACCATATGTTCACCAAGAGATATGTTGAAGAATGTTCATAGCAACATTTACTAATGCGTGTAATAAACAAAAGCTGGGGCCGGCCTGTGGCTCACTCGGGAGAGTGTGGTGCCGATAACACCAAGGCCACGGGTTTGGATCCCATATAGGGATGGCCGGTTTGCTCACTGGGTGAGCGTGGTGCTGACAACACCAAGTCAAGGGTTAAGATCCCCTTACCGGTCATCTTTTAAATAAATAAATAAATAAATAAATAAAAATAAAAAATAAACAAAAGCTGGAGATAAACCAAACGTCCATCAATAGTAAAATGTGGTAGATTTATATAATGGAATATCACAGGTATGAGAATGAATGAACTACAACTACACATCACAATACGGATGAATCTTACAAATAAAATTTTGAGCAAAAGAAGCAAGACACAAAAGTGCATGCTATATTCTATTTACGTTCAAAAACAAATAAAACAATGCAAGCAGAAGTCAGGATAGTTACCCTTTGTGGGGGTAAGCTACTGAAAGCAGATGAATTCTCGGGTTCTGGAAATGTTCTTTTTTTTGATCTGGGTGTTAGTTGCATGGGTATGGTCATGTTACCGAGACTACAATGGTCCGTTTGCTCACCGCTCAATAGCCAATAATTGAGAGACAAGTGTTGATGTAAGAAAAGGTAGCCTGGGGAAATGGTGGTGTTATGTCTCAAAGACCATCTCCACCTCTCCCAGATTTGTCAAAGGGTTTTATAGGGGTCTGAGGTGGAAAGTTGATTCATGGTGACCAAGCGGGGTCATGCAGACATGCTTGAGTGTTTCAGATAATCATCAAGGAACTTCCCGGGTGGGAGTTGACCAGTGTCATAGTTCATTCTCCATGGGTTCAGGTCCTGTTATTCTCAGATAAGATCAGGTTAGTAAGCTAGTAAAGAATGGCCATCTGGGTTAATGATTACTTGTGTACAACATGACAGCAAGTGTCATTGTGTTCTGGTGATTAGCTGCAGGCTACATGGTTTGGGTTACAGGAGAGAACAAGTTTTCACATTCAAAGGTTTAACAAAATGGAGTTACTTCTGTTCAGGCTGTTACATTCATTTTGTGAAAATTCAAGAACACTTACACTTCTTTGCAGTTTTCTCAATGTATGGTGTATTTTTAATAAAAAGTTAACTTAAAAAAATGAAAAATTAAAAGCAAAGAGAGAGAGACATGTGTCTGGTGGACACAGCCTGGGTTTACATAGTGCTTTCAGTGTAAGAATCTCAACGGAAAATCCTTTCTGTAAGAAACTTGGTTTCCCAAGGAGAAATAAGCCAGAAACCAGTGTGTCTAGAAGCCAGATGTGTCTAGGAGCAGTTACCAAGCCAAAGCCCACACAGAATACATCAAGAAATAAAACCATCGGAGGATTTCTGTCAGCTGATTTAAGGAGGAAAAGATACCCATTATTGAACTGGCAAATCAAAAGGAAGCTTGTTCTAGAGTATCAGGGACCTATGACTGGCTTTCCTGTGACATACAAGGCTGGCTCCTTTTTCTCTGCTGAAAAAGTTACCCAGAGAAAGTGAGGAGCAGAACTGAGAGGACAGACTTACATCAAGACCACAACTCCAGGGGCACATTTACATAGATAATAACGGAAATGCCCTCTTCCTGGAGTTGTGGTGTGAGGTGGCCCTGAGTTGAAATAGTATGTGACCTTAAACAAAACCCTTAACCTCTTAGGAGTCTCCATTTTCTCATCTGAAAAGAATCATCTTTTACCTCTCAAAGAAATTTTCCACGTGATCTCATTTGATCCTGATGTAGACATTATCATGCCTATTTACATATGGAGAAACAGGTTCGATGGGCAAAGTTAATTATCTTGGAAATTAAAAGCTAGTCTGGACTTTAGTTGGAAGTTATTTTGTCCAATCCTCCCATTTTGGGAGACTGAGGCCCAGAGAGGAAAAGAATTGAACCAAGGGCTCACAGAGGGTCAGGTGGCAGAGCTGGGACCAGAACCTAAGGGGTTAGGTTTTAGTAACCTGAAAAGTGGACAATCTCAGACATTCTTGGATTCGTGAAATGCAGACAAATCTCTGGCCTCCCAGTCACCCTTTCCACCCCCACCACACGATTCCCTGGGAATCATGCTGTGACACTAAACCAGTTTTGCAGGTGAGTCCCTGGAGTAAAGCTATCCCTTGCAGGCGGGAGGTGTATGACTTTGTACTTTGTGTTTCCTCCCAAGCCTGAGCACGGGGAGGATGAGGTGGTTCTGAATGTAGTGAACAGACCCGCCCTGGAATACAGGAGGTTTTGTTTAAAAAAAAAAAAAAAAAAAAAAGAAAAAATTTTTTAAAAATTCCTATTTTATTATATGTTTTTACTACAGAAGAGTGTTAAATATTGACAAATGTCAAAACTGCATTCTTGGAATAAATCCCACTTGGATATGATCTACTATTTTTTAATGTGCTGTTGGGTTTTATTTGATAATTTTTAGCATTCTTTCATCAATACTCATAAAGTGAAACTAGACTGTAACTTTCTTCTTTCGTATAACTTCGTATAATGTATGCTATACGAAGTAGAAAAATGTCTCGGGCTGGCTGGTTAGCTCACTTGATTAGAGCACAGTGCTGATAACACCAAGGTCAAGGGTTCGGATCCCATACCAGCCAGCCGCCGAAAAAAAGGAAAACGTCCTCATACCATGATAACCAAAACCATCACTGCAGCAACCCCTGGAGAGTGAGATGGCGGGGGTGGGGGTGGAGGTCTTCTTTCCTCCTCTCCTCCCACCCACGCCCATGGCCATTGCTCTTGCTAGTAAGCAGGCCGGAGCTCCAGCACCTTTGCACTTGCCAGTTCCTCACCTGAAATACCTGTCCCTTGATCTTCACCTGGCTGCCTGCTTCTTACCATTTAGATCTTTGCTCCTCCCCTGACCACTTCATCCAAACAGGCCCCCTGTCTGTTCATGAAACCATTCTGTTTTATTGCCTCCATAGCACTTATGAGCCTCTGAAATCATCTTGTTTGAGTTTTGTGTGCCCCACCATGTTCCCTGAACGCACGAGCTGTCTCGTTTCCTAATGTATCCTCAGCGAAGGACAGAATCAGGCACAGGGCAGACAGATAGATGCTGGATGGATGAATGATTTGGAGAGATGAATGGTGGGTGAATGAGGTTGGGAGAGCCGCTTTCGATTTTTGCTTTGTACACGTTTGTATTTTGAAAGTTTTTTGAAATGAGCATTCATCACTTTCGCAAACAAAAAAAAAAAGTCTTTCTTTTTTCTTCCAAAGAATAAAAAAGGCAGATAGGCTACTGCAGAGGACTCTACCCTCAGCAGATTGTTTTGCGTTAGAAAGTCTCCAAATGAAAGCGATTCCCTCCTGGTATGGATTGGAGACCCTGAGACCAGAGAGCGGCGGAACCTCGCTCAAGTCCACACAGCACTCAGCAAACCAGCCTGGGTCCCAAATCCCCCTACTGCCCCGTCAGCCTGGGCAGCTCCCGGGGTCGTCCCCCGGGTGACCCTGGAGGGACAGGGGGAAGGTGAGGGGCAGGGAGCGGCGGGAGGAGGAGGAGCGGCGGAGGAGGGAGGGGCGCCCGGCGCGGCCCGCGGGGACCCGCCCAGCGAGGGCGGGGCTTTGGTGCT
>NW_007726548.1:335820-337799 GCF_000696425.1 Galeopterus variegatus
ATCTCGACAGCTGCCGGCCGGCCCTGCCCCGGCGGCCGAGCGTCTGCGCGCCTCTGCCCGAGCCGGCGTGGAGCTGCGGCGCCCCGCGGACCGCCTTCTCTGCAGGCAGGTGGGTGCTGGGTCCCGGGGAGCGGCGCTGAGACGGGGACCCGGAGTCCGGCCCCAGCTGAGGGGCCCTGGGATACTCCCGCCTTGGGTCCCGCTGCAGACCGCAGCTGTCGAGATTTTGCGTTACCTCCGGATCACCTGGACTTTGCTCCTACCGAGCCGGGGAAGTGGTGAGGAAGGATGAGCAATTCAGGCTTGCAGCCCAGAGCCCCCAACCCCGACTTCCGGAAATGGAAAGCTCTGTGGGTCGGAAGCCAGAGCCCTTTGTTCTAGTCTTACCTATGCCAGTGACTCCCTGCGTGATTTGGGGCAAGTTCCCGCCCCTCACTGGGCCTCTTCCACCTACCCACCTGCAAAATGAGAGGGCCTTTGGATGGGTCTCCCCTAAGTTCCAGACTGGCTTAAATTCATTTCCTTGACAGACTTCCTCTCAGGCTCATCCCCAGACTCATCAGCCAGGTCCCTCCCTCAGCAAAAGCTTGGCTGCACTCTGAACCCTGCCCCCTCAGGTTTCAACCCGACAGCCACGGGTTGTCTGGAATCAGCTCTGTCTGGGAGCAGAAGTTTCAACCCGCCTCTGGGTGACAGGCCGAGAAATTTGTTTCCCGTGCACGAGTCAGTAATCTTTTCATCGGCACTCTTCCCAGGCAGGTCTTACTACCTCCAGTAAAGATAAAAAGCTGGGCACAGAGAAGGTTAGAGACAGGTAGGAACAGGCTGCTGTATCCTGTCTTTGGTCCTGTGCTGTACAGGTTCATTGAAATCAGGTGTTTTTAAATCCGCATATGTCTAGGCATGGTGGAGTTGAGGGGAGCACTGGCCAGAAAGTCTGGAAGTTTGGGATCTAGTCCTGGCTGTGCCACTGACTAACAGCACAGGCAAGTATCTGCCCCTCTCTGGCTCAGTCTTCCCTACTCAACAGTAAGGATGTTGGTCAGGTGGTCAGCAAGGGCCCTTAAGTCCTTGATATTGCTAATCATAGTAATAGCAATCAATAATTGTTTTCTCGTCCTGCCTGAGCTGGCCCTTGTCTGTGCAAAGCACCAGACTCCTTGCTCTGCCACAGGGCCTTTGCTCTTGCTATTTCTAGTGCCAGGAACACTTACTCCCTCCGCTTCCTGCACATTAATTCTTCAGATCTCCACTGAAACTTCACTTGCTTAGGAAGTTCCCTGACAACAAAGTGTTACCCTTCTCACTGTGTAAGTGAGACGAAAAAAGGATTACTCAAAGCACCATGAATGCATTGAGAAGACCAAAGGGTCTGTATCCCAGAGAAAACTGGGTACAGCAGCCATTCAAAGTTAGCTTGTTTTTTATTGTGAAGACAAGGAAGTTTCACAAGAAAATTCAGTTGATTCAATCATTACAAAAGGACTCAAGGACATGAGCAGCTGTTACAAAAGTTATCTATGGCTAAGTATAGCTTAAGCAATGGAAACTAGTAACATCAGTAAAATTAACGATGTGACATTCCAAAGTACAATTAGTGAAAAGCTAAGTTGGTTAAACCGGCTCATTATCTAAAGTATAATCTCTCCTTAAGCAAAAGTTACATTCTTTTTTTTTTTTTTTAAAAGATGACTGGTAAGGGGATCTTAACCCTTGACTTGGTGTTGTCAGCACCACGCTCAGGCAGTGAGCCAACCGGCCATCCCTATATGGGATCCGAACCCGGGGCCTTGGTGTTATCAGCACCGCACTCTACCGAGTGAGCCACGGGCCGGCCCAAAAGTTACATTCTTATGCTAAAATCTAAGTACAATTATTTTTAAAGTTTCCCCAACAGGGGCCGGCCCAGTGGCGCACTGGATAAGTGCGCCGCTTGGGAAGTGCGGCGGTGCTCCCGCCCGAGGGGTCGGATCCCACAT
>NW_007726548.1:338095-353986 GCF_000696425.1 Galeopterus variegatus
CATACAGACCGGTTCCTGCTCACTGGCTGAGCGAGGCGCGGGGGCAGCGCCGAGGGTTGCAATCCCGTTGCCGGTCCCCGGTCCGGTATGGGGGCAACACTGAGGGTTGCGATCCGTTGCCGGACATGGAAAAGGACAAAAGACAAAAAAAAAAAAAAAAGTTTCCCCAACAGACAGCTTGCCCCTAGCAAACATTTTTTTCACATCTTTTACTTCAGCAATTTTTAAAATCTCTTAACAGGATCGTCATGACAACCACGTTAGCTCTAAAGTCATTAAAGTATACAATCCAATACCTAAGAAGTGATTAGAGTTGATTAGATGGGTTTTTGCCCTCTGGCTATAGGCCTTCACCTCCTACCCGAGGGCTTTTGTCCCATACATGATTTTACCTAAAAACCCTATTCTAAAAATCAAACAAGAATCAAGATTTCTAACCCTCCACAACAAAGACTAGATTGGGTCCCTGGATTTATATCATCATGGTACATATTGACCTCATTTAAGCTGGAAATATGTCCCCTATTCTTCAGTGCCTGTAAATGCCATGAGGGCTAGAAATCTGTACTGTTCCCCAGCATCTAGCTCATTTCAGAAATTTGTTGTGAAATGAATGATCTCATTTTGTCTAGCAATCTTGTGAGGTTGGTATCCTTGTGCTCCTCTTACACATGAGACAGGGATTCAGAGAGTGACTTTCCTAAGGTCACACAGTTGGCAGCACCAGAATTCAAACCCAGTCTGTCTGACATCAGGGCCTGAACTTTCTGCCTTTCTTGTTTCTCATTCCAGGATCTGGTGCTTTGAAGACATTTCCCAAGTACCTCCTGTCAGCCAGCAAATCTGATCCACAAGGCCTGGACAGAGAAGACTGTTAGGTTGTAAAGGGGTAGTCTTGTTTAGCTCAGTTTTCCCTCAGACCAAGGGACCTGAGACGGAACGGGTGGACTTGGCCTTCTCCATGGCACACCGGCTGCAGATACGACTGCTGACCTGGGATGTGAAGGACACACTGCTGAAGCTTCGCCGCCCCGTGGGGGAAGAATATGCTGCCAAGGCCCGGGTTCACGGGCTGGATGTGGCGGCCACAGCCCTGGAACAGGCCTTCAGGCAGGCCTACAGGGCTCAGAGCCACAGCTTCCCTAACTATGGCCTGAGCCAGGGCCTCACCTCCCGCCAGTGGTGGCTTGATATGGTCCTGCAGACCTTCCACCTGGCGGGAGTCCAGGATGCCCAAGCTGTGGCCCCCATTGCTGACGAGCTGTATGAGGACCTCAGCAGTCCCCATACCTGGCAGGTGTTGGAGGGGGCCGAGACCAGCCTAAGGGGGTGCCGCAAGCGGGGTCTGAGGCTGGCAGTGGTCTCCAACTTCGACCGACGGCTAGAGAACATCCTGGTGGGTCTTGGCCTGCGGGAACACTTCGACTTTGTGCTGACTTCTGAGGCTGCCGGCTGGCCTAAGCCAGACCCCCGCATTTTCCGTGAGGCCTTGCGGCTTGCTCATGTAGAACCGGCTGCAGCAGCCCATATTGGGGACAGTTACCGCTGTGATTACCAGGGTTCTCGTGCTATGGGTATGCACAGCTTCTTGCTGGTTGGCCCAGAGCCTCTGGACCCTACAGTCCGGGATTCTGTACCTGAAGAACACATCCTCCCCTCACTGTCTCATCTCCTGCCTGCCCTTGACCGCCTGGAGGGCTCAACCCCAGGGCTTTGAGTCTGGTGAGGGAAGTGGCTGGGCCCTGGGCCATGGAGAGAACCCTAAGCAAACACTGGAGGCATGGGGCCCCTTCTTTCTCCACAGACCTGGACTTTGCCCCTCTCCCTGCAGCCTCCATAACCTATTCTGACTATAAAGCAGTGAGTGCTGGCCTTTTTGCCTTACCCTGCTAACCGGCTCTCGGTCTCTGAGTTTAGTCATTCTCATGCACACCTGTGTCCCTTTTCCACCATGAGGCTCCCTCACCTCCAGCAGGGTTCACTGAGGACCCAACTAGCTTCTAAACCAGACACTTGCAAACTTTGTTTTAGGAACAGGGCCCTTATGCCATGGGAGATCTGAAACCCTATTATGCAAAACAGAAAAAAGAGAAACTGCCAGAATTGAAGCAGAGGTCCTAAGTCTACTCATTCAGCTTCTTTTTTTTTTTTTTTTAAAGATGACCATAAGGGGATCTTAACCCTTGACTTGGTGTTGTCAGCACCACGCTCATCCCTGTATGGGATCCGAACCCGTGGCCTTGGTGTTATCAGCACCGCACTCTCCTGAGTGAGCCACGGGCCGGCCCCTACTCATTCAGCTTCTGAGACACCCTCCCCAAGGAAACCTGAGGTCAGAGGTTAGTTTGAAATTCAGGGTACTAAGCCATGCTATAGGGACATTTTCCATTAGCACCACACAGTCTGAACAGGAGATTTTAGACAAGGAACACCATTACAGTCATGAGAGAAACTGTTGGCATATGCCTGCCCTGTGTTACATACTCTGCTAAGTTCCTTACATGCACATATAACCCTCAAATCTACTTAGTGGGCAGAGGTGGTGTGACTTCCACTTTACAATTAGGGAAACAGATTTAGAGGTTAAGTGGCCGGCTTGAGGTTGTAGCTAGCATAAGAGAGCACCAGCGTTCCTATTTAGGCACATCTGATTCTAAAGCCCATTGGCTTGACCACTAGGTTACAAGGAGACAGGGTTCCGTGTCACAAAAGACACAGTGCAGTGGAGATCCTGGGAGAATAGGGAGGTGTCCTAAAGGATGGCAATTTTGAAGGGCACCCCTGTCATAGGGACCAGTGTGGGGGTAGGAAAGCATGGGGAACAAGGACTGGAGTTCAGGGTGGCAGGAGTGTAGGGAATGTGGGTAAGAAAGAGGTTGAAGAAGTAAATTGGGTTTTTAAAATTTCATTTCTCAGGCCGGCCTGTGGCTCACTCGGGAGAGTGTGGTGCTGATAACACCAAGGCCACGGGTTTGGATCCCATATAGGGATGGTTGGTTGGCTCACTGGGTGAGCGTGGTGCTGACAACACCAAGTCAAGGGTTAAGATCCCCTTACCGGTCATCTTTAAAAAAAAAAAAAAAATTTCATTTCTCTGCCTGCCTCTCTTCGCACACCTTTCTGCTTGGTATTTACTGAACATCTCTGTGCCTTGCCCAGTGCCAGGGACTGGGGATACCACAGGTTAAAAGCACAGACAGGAACATACATTGTATGTTCTGGTGCTGACAGCCAGGGAGGGCTCTGGAGTGGTCCCTAAACTGGAGGTGGGTATGGGGGTGGCATTCAGATGGGCAGAGATGAGGAGGGCACTCCTGGCAGTAGGCCAATGAACAGTGGATTAAAGGCTGCTCTGGGGAGTTAGGTTGGTGGGTTGGGGGAACATGGCATGGGGGCTTTAAGGTATCAAGTAGAGGAGCTCAGCTTTGACCCAGATTTTTGGGCAAGGGCTGTGTCCAGGCAGAGGCAGAGAAGAGCTCTTCAGACTTGACCAACTCTCTTCTGGGTTTGTCTTCCTGGGGCCAGGTGCCATGACCTGGCGACTCAACAGGAATTCCTGAGCATCAGGCAGGGAGGACACGGGTCATGAGTTGTGGCCTCAGAGCTGCAAGGGCCTCAGAGGTCATCTCAACCAAGAGTTGCCAAGAGGGGTCAGTGGACTGGATTTGATCTGCCCAGTGTTTCAAGTAAATTACTGTGGAAACTTAAAAACCAACAGATTTCACATAAAATCAGGACTTTTCAGCTTTTCTCCTGGCCGTTCTGGGTCCACATTCCTGCACGGCCACAAATGGCTGAGGCAGAGTAGTACCTGTCACCGAATCTTGGACCACTTCACTAGTTGCTGACTGACCCCAGCCAGCCTGGGGCCACTTTGAGACCTCCTGATTAAACTGTGGTTTCAATCTGCTCTGTGGCTCCCAAAGAAAGTGGGGAGCACTCTGGTTCTCTTCTTCTTTGGAGCCTGAAGTTGTAGGTAAGATTCCTTTTGAAGGGTGTTCCTGGATGAAAAGTTTGAAGAGCACTGTTCTAAGGTGAACTCATGGAGGAAAACACAAACGGACTTGCCCTTATGTGGAGGATACCAACATTAATAAAGATAGCCTAACTTTTTAGAATTGCACATAGAAATGCCAAGCTTGGGAAAAACAGAAAACTTTCCCAGGACTAAAGTCTCTGTTGTAGATTAAAAAATATTGTAACACAGCAAAAATGCTTGCTATTAGGGCAATCATCCTTGGTGCAACTAAACCTAATGATTGTTGCCATGACGAATATCTCATTGTTCTTTTTGTAACCACCTATGTTCCTTTTCTGTAACTTTCTTGCCTGGAGAATAAAAACGGAGAGAAAACCTAATTCGGGTTATTTCCTAGGAATTCTTCTCTCTTGAAGGAATTGCCTGGTATTAACCCCTTCTGGGCCTCTCACTGCTCTGGAGAAAATGGGCTTTGAGTAATCCTTTAAGTCTCCGTCACCTGGGGAGAGGTGACACCCTTCGTCCCAGTAACGTCTCCAGGCTCTTCCTGCTATGCTGAGCTGCCAGACACTTATTTCTGAGAATGTGGATGAGTTAAGAAAGACAGGCCGGCGTATAGTATATACCCAATTACCAACAAAGAACATGGGAGAAATCTGTAAATCTTTTAGGATCTTTAATAGTGTATGTGTCCTCTAAGGCTGGCTCTCTTACTCCCTCAGTTCTTGCTGGCTTGAAGCCCTCACCCTGGGCCTCCATGTCATGTCAGAGGGGGCCATCAGGTGTGAACACTCATCGGCTGCAGAAGGGGGAAGAGTTCATCCCTGTTATCACCACTGGGCATGGGCTGAAGCTCAGCTGCCAGGTCCGAGACAGAAGCCGATGGCTGTATTGCTGTCAGGATACCGGAAGATATGATCCCTTGGTATGCATGCCTAGCCAAGACTTGGGGTCAGGGAAAGGGGGCAGCACAACCCCCCAAGGCCAGAGTCCTCTGGCCAGGAGTAGCCTGACAGGAGTTCTAAATCTCTTCCAGGTTTTCCCTGTGTGCTAGATATTCTATGTGCCATGTCATGAAAAAGATGGAGATGCACTGAACTGATAGGATGAAGAAGCTTTGGCCCCAACCTTCTCTGCGAGGGAACCACTTCTCCAGGACGCTGGAGGCATGGGGCTAAAAGGCAGTGCTTTGCCAGAGTCCACCAGATCTACCCAGCCACTTGACCATCCACCCACCTACCCATCCACCTGTCCGTCTGTCCATCCATTCATCCGCTCATATGCCAAATGATGTACTGCACACTGACTGTGCACCAGGCACCATGCTGGATGCCCAAGGTAAAGTGGTAAACAGGATACCCTCAGTGGGGCAGATGTGTGGTGGACCGGGAGACTAAGGCCCTGGGAGTAGCAGGTTTCCCACATATTCCCAGCATTTAAAGGTTGCATCCAGATCTGAAATAGATCTCCACCCCTCCTAAAGCTGCCCATTGGGCACAGGCCCCATTTCCCTTAGAAGCACCATACTACACTTGGTAGAGATGTGGCCTAAAAGGGTAGTGGGGAGGTGTACTTGGCCTCCCTGTGGCCAGAAGTCAGTGGACGATGGAAATGGTCTGGTCAGCCACAGCAAAGACTGGGAAGAGGGGCCCAGGGAAGGAAGCATGGTGGGTGTAGAGCACCGTGCCTGAGGCCGGCTCATAGAAGAGCAGCTCCTGGGCCTGCAAGTCCAGCAGCACGCCCAATTGGCCCGGGCACCGCAACAGACCCAGGGGCTCATGCTGGCCATTGTGTGAAAAACGGAACTCCTGATCATAGCGGGAAAAGACCCAGGAGAAGATGTTGTGGCCCAGACGGCAGTCACTGCCAGAACCTTTGCGGGGTAGCTGGCCTGAGGCCACACCCACTTTATAGGCACAGCTGTTCCGGACATTCACCATCCAGACGTGGAGCCCGGCCTGGAAGGAGGTGGCAGCCAGGGCATTGGGCCAGTGGTCAAAACGTTCCGGGCCATCTGCACAGGCCTTTGACTTCTTGGTGCTGAAGGTCAGGGTCCTTCGGTCATCTGACAATTGCAGCAAGGGGCTGACGGTCCGCTCATCAATACGTATGTCCTCTGTGCCTGCCAGAAAGAATTCTCAGAGTTCCCAAGGGCCCACCCTCCAGCCTTAAAACCCCGACCAGCCTACATCCAGCATCACTGGACTAGTTGCCATCCCAGAAGCACTGGTCCCCAGTGTGACCCAGGAGCAAAGCCCAGACAGACAGATAGAAGCCCAGCTGCTACTAACAGTGTTAGGCTCCAGCACAGCAGCTCCTAACCTGAGAGGGACCCAAGAACCGCTGTGGCCCAGAGTTGGGTCAGTAGTGGACTCCGAGTGCACTTCTCATTAAAGTTTAACTTTTCCGATTCCTGGGGATCCAAAATGCCCTCTGCTTCCTCGGCCCTTATGCAGGGGAAACAAACAAACAAACAAACAAAGATTTAGGAAGGGTTCTGAAGAAGTAAAATCCTCCTCCCACCAGGGTGACACCAAGATTGGCAGCCAGGCTCCACACAGGGGACCCTAAAGTTGGCTTGAGCCAAAAGGAAGCTCCCCTGTGCCTCCCAGGAGCCTTAATTCCAGCAAGGCAGACAATTTACAGGGAGGCATGCCAGTAGTAGATACCAGAGGCAGTGTGCTCTGAGGGGAAGTCATTGTCCCTTAGTAGGTTAACAGTAGAGCTGAGATTAGCACCTTAGCCTCTAGAACCTCTATGCGGTGGTGAGTCTCACCACTCTACAATCTTGCCCAGAAAATATCCCGCCCCCTCCAAAGCGTGTTGCAGCAGTCATGTTTCCCTAGGTTTGCGCAGCAGGTACAGCCGCTCCTCTGCCCTTAAAGTGCAAACACCCCCCCCCAAGGGGTCACAAAGGATGGAGCCATCAGTCATCACTCCAACCACAAATTAGTCACAGCATTTTGCTCCTAATAACTCTCTCTCCTCAGCTCACAGTGGGGACTGGGTTTTATTGGAGGTAATTTGCAACATAAGATGAGTAGGAAGGGAGAATTGTCATTCACCCAGGAACCAGGCTCTGGGCTTGCTGGATTATGTTTTTCTAAAAGATGACCAGTAAGGGGATCTCAACCCTTGACTTGGTGTTGTCAGCACCACACTCTCCTGAGTGAGCTAACCAGCCATCCTTATATAGGGATCCGAACCCGTGGCCTTGGTGTTATTAGCACCGCACTCTCCCAAGTGAGCCATGGGCCGGCCCCTTGGGCTTGCTGTTTTCTAAGAGGGAGTGGTTATCCCATTTGACAGGAGAGGACAGCGATTCAGAGAAGGCACTGAGCTAAAAAGGGGAGCTGGATTTAAGTCTTGCCTCCCTGCAAAAATAGAACAAATCCAGGATAAAGCCCAGGCACCATTCAACATAATTTCTTCCTTGATCTGAAATGAAATCTCAAAGGGGTATAGGGCAAAGTGGGGATTTACCACAGAGCTTTGTAGCCCTCTGACCTGGGTTCTAGAGAAAGAACTTTCTCACCACCTCTAATCCTGAAGATGTCTTTGAGATGAGGCAGTGGTTCTGAGCACATATCCTCTCTCCCCAGATCTCACAGCTCTGCCCATAAATGAAGAGGGGGAAGGAGGGTGGAGCATGTCCCTGATGGATGCAAGCTCTTTGCAAGACTGTCAGTGACTGTCCCAGCTTGGGAGGAATGAGGTAAACAGAGCCTTACAAATGCTGGGTAACAAAGGCTCTTTGTGGTCAGGACAAGAGAGGGTCTGTTGCCATCTTCTCAAAGCACAGAGGCTTGGTCTGGAAAAGCCCCCATCAACAGGTGGAGAAGAAAGAGGAGCCGATGTCAGCAGTGCCAATCTGTCATCCCAGGGCAAATCTGAAACTAAACCTAGACACTAGAGTCTACAGAGTACCACCTAGACTAGCTACCTCATGGTACAGAAGAGAAAACTCCCAAAGGGGTGGAAGTGAAATAGGGCTTGGATACAGCAGGGCCCTGGCTGGGATCAGATGCCCAGTCTGTGCAGCAGGATCTGTTGCCATGTCAGGTCAGAGCTGAGCCCAGCCATGTGGGAACGACCCCAGAGCCAACAAAGGCATTTCTCAGTTAGAGAAGTGAGTTCCCAGCTACAAGAACCTTGACAACTTTTGAACACAGATATACTTTGTGAGTATATACTCTTAGCCTGATAGCACAAAAGAACTACAGACAAATCTTGAACTCTACTAGTAGGCATGTCAATAGTAGTATGGGCTTAGCAATTCTCAAGCAACTTTGTATGCACTGTAGGGCTGCAGAGGTGAGTAAATACATCTGTGTTTTGGGGAGCCAGGGTTCTCACTAAAAGAAGAAACATACAAATATAGAACGAGGGAAGGCAAAAGAAAAACCCTGTGGTGTTAGACTGTAATTAGAAGTGGTGATCCAAGCTCATGCATAAAGAAGTCACACACACATACATTTCCTAGCTCTGTCTGCTGTCCGCCAGGAAGGCCTGGAAGCAAAGACACGACAGTAGCAATGAGTATACTTAATGCTCAGATCTTGGCTTCTAAATATCATTCCTCCCTAAAGGAAGTGAGACCCCTGGAGAAATACCTGATTCAAGGGCTGAGGCAGGGGAAGAAAAAAAAAAAAAAAGCAAGTTGAGCCTGGGACATCTTCTTGTGCCAGAGAAGAAGAAAATGTTCAAAGAATGATGGGGACTGTCAAAAGGACACAGGGTCCAGCTTAAAGGGGTTCTTACTGGCCAAATCTGGGATAGTTCAAACATCAAAATTAAAAATGGCAGTAATAAGTTACAATATATTGAATAAAAAAGAATCCATGCATCTATATTAATATGAATTAAGTGAATGAACAAATAAGCAAATAAACAAATGAATAATTCAAGCAGGAATTATCAAAGGGTACTAAAACTATTGGGTGAAAGTTTGAGGGAGAATAGGATATACACACAGAAAGTATCTCCTCACAGATTGCTTATTAATTATAGAAGGGGAAAATGTAACTATATAACGAAGAAATCTGGCAGACACCATCTTATCCAAATGCTCAGAATTAACATTGCTGATAATGGGGCAATGGGACATCATGTGCCCCAAATATGATGAGCTAAGGACACATCACTTATGAGGCATTCCTGCCAAAAATGTGTAACCTGAATCTAATTATGAGGAAACATCAAATACACCTAAACTGAGAGATATTCTGTAAAACTGACCTAGACTCTTTTTTTTTTTTTGTCTTTTGTCTTTTTTCCGTGTCTGGCAATGGATCGCAACCCTCAGTGTTGCCCCCGTACCGGACCGGGGACCGGCAACGGGATTGCAACCCTCGGCACTGCTCCCGCGCCTCGCTCAGCCAGTGAGCGGGGACCGGTCTGTATGTGGGATCCGAACCCTCGGGCGGGAGCGACGCCGCGCTTCCCAAGCGGCGCACTTATCCAGTGCGCCACCGGCCGGCCCCATAGACTCTTTAAAAATGTTTTTTTTTTAAAAAAGCAAAGGAACAAATCCAGATTAAAAGAGACAAGATGGGGCCGAGCCCGTGGCTCACTCGGGAGAGTGTGGTACTGATAACACCAAGGCCACGGGTTCGGATCCCATATAGGGATGGCCAGTTCGCTCACTGGGTGAGCGTGGTGCTGACAACACCAAGCCAAGGGTTAAGATCCCCTTACTGGTCATCTTTAAAAAAAAAAAAAAAGAAAAAAAACTCAATGCTTTCTGCAACTTACCTTCAAATAGGCCAGAAAAAAAATTAGTTTTTTATATATACATTCTTTTACTAGATAGATATGTAGATAGACAGGACAAAGGACAGAGAGAGCGAGCGCTGATGTGGCAAAATGTTAACTGGTATTTCTGGGTCAAGCTCATTATACTACTTTTGCAACTTTTCTGTACATGTGAAATATTTCAAAATAAAAAATTAAAAAATTAAAAATTTTTTTAAAATTCAGATTGTCTTAATATTGAGGGCAGGCCATGTCAGAGGAAGATGAGAAAAAGGAGAAAGAGAAGACTATCTCTGTCTTTCCTGTATATCTATCTATCCGTCTATCTGTCTATCTATGTATCTATCTAGTGTATACATAAAAGACTTATCTTTTTTCCGGCCTGTTTGAAGGCAGGTTGCTGAAAGCATGAGCTTTTATTTCTAAATACTCCGGTAGGGTATCTCCTAAGTGTGCAAAGTTTGCAAAAAGGAGGCTGGCCCGTGGCTCACTCAGTAGAGTGCGGTGCTGATAACACCAAGGCCACGGGTTCGGATCCTATATAGGGATGGCCGGTTTGCTCACTGGCTGAGCGTGGTGCTGACAACACCAAGCCAAGGGTTGAGATCCCCTTACCGGTCATCTTGTAAAAAAAAAAAAAAAAGTTTGCAAAAAGGCAAAGATGGAACAGGCCAAGCCTGCATTAAAATAAAATTTTAATTTTAAAATTAAAATAAATTAATTTTTAAATAATTAAAATTATTTTTTAAATAATTAAAAAATTAAAAGGAGACAGTAAAATAAATGTGGGTACATCCACACTGTGCAATACTTCAGAGACTTTCATAAAAGTGAGGTAAATCTAAATGTACTGAAATGGAAAGATATCCAAGAGAGCCTTACAAGTTGTAGAACAAGTATAAAATGATCTCGTTGTGTTTAAAAAAATTTTTTCTTAAGAGGCAAAAACAAAACAAAACACTCACATACTCTGCTATGACTATACATAGGAAAGTCCAGAAAACACACATCTATTAAAACTGATCACCTCGGGAAGAGGATTGGGGAGGGGCGATGGAGACTCATTTTTAATTTTAAATGGTTTTATATTGGAATTGTTTTCTTTCACGCACACATATTGCTATGGAAACTTAAATATAAAAATAAATCAGTAAGAAGAATGAACCGTGTTCTATAAGTATAGCTCTGAAATCTTGTGCAGAAGGTTTGAGAAGTTAATTACTTTGCCTGGCAAATTACACCTTCTTGGCCCACTTCCTCAGGCCCTTGGCTCTCAGCCTTTCAGAAGCCAGCTAAGACCTGGTGAAATGCTTTTATTATTGAATAATTAAAATGCAAAATTTAGGGGCTGGCCCGTGGCTCACTTGAGAGAGTGTGGTGCTGATAACACCAAGGCCACGGGTTCGGATCCCTGTATAGGGATGGCCGGTTAGCTCACTTGGGTGAGCGTGGTGCTGACAACACCAAGTCAAGGGTTAAGATCCCCTTGCCGGTCATCTTTAAAAAAATAAATAAATAAAAATAAAAATAAAAAATAAAGTGCAAAATTAGAGTGATAATGCAGACTTAAGTTGCAAAGACTCTTTCATCAGAGAAAAGGGGAGTGAAGGGCCGGCCCGGTGGCGCACTGTAGAGGAAACAGTCCTGGGACAGTTGTCAGGTAGATCCAAGGCCCTGCTCCGGGCTCAGGCAAGTCCTTTCCCCTCTTTGAGCTTCAGCATTCTCATCTATAGATGGGGGTAGTAAAACCCTCCGACAGGGTGACTATGTTTTTTTTTATTGATTGATTGATTGATTGATTGACTGGTAAGGGGATCACAACCCTCGGCACAGTGTGGTCTGCACCATGCTCAGCCAGTGAGCGCACCAGCCATCCCTACATAGGATCCGAACCCGCGGCTTTGGCGCCACCAGTGCTGTACTCACCCGAGTGCAGTCACCCACACTGGGGCCGGTCCAGGGTGTCTATGTTTTATTTCTGTCCTCCACTGAGGGAGAGGGGTGACTACATTTTTATTTATTTTTATTTATTTTTAATTTTTTTAAGCCCCCATGATTGGTAAGGGGATCTTTTTTTTTTTTTTGTCTTTTTTCCGTGTCCGGCAACGGATCGCAACCCTCAGTGTCGCCCCCGTACCGGACCGGGACCGGCAACAGGATCGCAACCCTCGGCGTTGCTCCCGCACTTCGCGGGAACCGGTCTATATGTAGGATCCGAACCCTCGGCGGGAGCGCCGCCGCGCTTCCCAAGCGGTGCACTAACGCAGTGCGCCACCGGGCCGGCCCGGGATCTTAACCCTTGACTTGGTGTTGTCAGCACCGTGCTCACCCAGTGAGCCAACCGGCCATCCCTATATGGGATTCGAACCCATGGCCTTGGTGTTATCAGCACCACACTCTCCCGAGTGAGCTACGGGCTGGCCCGTGACTACATTTTTAAATCTGATAATATTTAAGAAAGCTGTGGCAAGCCTCTGACTACTAAGTATTTATTTCACTGCCCTTCCCTGGGGGTCTAAAGCAGTTCTCCAAGCCAGGGGCAGGAAGACCCCTGACCATTGGGCCGGGCTCCAGGAAAGCCACTCAGATGCATGCCCTGTGCTTTCTCTCAAGAACAGCGGGGCATGAATGCAAAGGACTGTTGAGGCCTAAAGGTCTCCGTGACTGCCCAAGCAAAACACAGGGGCCATACTCACTTCTCGAAAATCTCCTCCTCCTTCTGCTGTAAGAAAAGAAAACAAAGTCAGGCTCGGTACCAGAAACCCAGCAGGTAGTCAAGACTTGAACATATTTAACTAGCGTAAAGGGCTCTATGTGGACATAGACTCTAGAATAAAAACTTCTACTCTTTCTCTGAGACCCAGCACAGAGCTTTATGGATTTATGGGTTGTTCTTCACACACACTCATAACACACATTCAGAATGAATCACTCATGGCATTCTGGATTCCCCTCAATTCCCCTTCAGGACCATCACCTATTTACCCTGAACACTGAATACATCTGCCTGAATACCGTTAGCTCCTGGATGGTGAGACTCTTTTGTGACTGTCCCAGTGTCTGGGACAGAATGTGCTCTGTACACAGAAACTGTGTGACTAAAAGAGTGCACAATCTAGGGCAGCCAGGCAACTGTCCTACTTGAAAATGCAGTGGGACAACTCAGTTGCTCCACATTCTCCTTCCTCTGCTCAGCATTTCTACTCAGATGTCACACTGTCCCCTAAAACTGTAGGCATCTGCACATCTATATAAAACACTTTGAAAGGATATATAAACACTTTGAAAGCAGCAAATATTAACCTTGGTAATCTCTGGGTGGTAGGATTAAGGATGAGCTCTGTATCTTCTTATTGGAGCCCTTGCCAGCTCCTCCAAGTACAGTGTTCTATCTTTGTGCTTCTGAACTCTCTCCGCCTCCCACTTCCTTTAGCACAGCTACTCTTACTTTTCAGGCATCAGCTTCCAATTCACTTCATCCAGGAATCATTCCCTGACCCCTCCTCCCCCCAGCCTGGACTGTGGAGTCCCTAGCTCTACCATAGCACATATCCTTCCATATCCTAACTGTCAGCACAACACTTAGCATATAATAGGCACTCAGTAAACATTTGAAACTATTGAAGAATATTGTTATCAGGTACCAAAACAAAATCTATATAATTTTATTCCCCTGCCTCACATTAAAGAAGAAACTATGCAATGATACTTGCTAAAGCACAGAAAGGAAGACTTTATTCAGGACCATCGTGATAGGTGCAGGGACCACTGCAACAGGGTCTGGCAGTGGGGGAGAGCGATTGGACTCAAGTCTGAATACAGCATAGTCAAGTGGGAATTTCTAGCCAAGGAGCAGGAAAGGGGGATTCTGGCTAAACCAAAGTAACAGGATTCTTGCTGAAGACAGGCCAGGGTGATCAGACATCTTCTGGGGGATCGTGGAGGATGAGGAACCTGATCAGATAAGCAGAGTGATCGGATATTAAGGACAGGAGGTTCTCGCTGACTTGGCGGGGTTCTTTGCTAAATCTGGATTTTATAAGAAAGTACACAGATGAGCCTAAGAAAAGGTTCCAGAGCCTGGCTACAATTTGGTTAAGTGAAGAATCTTTGCAACTCATCCGTTCTCCAAATTCTCAGTTCCACCCACCTTCTACAATAAACATTCTCAATGTTTTCAAACTTTTGGGGAGTCTGGCCAACTGGTTGGGCCTCACACTTGTCTGACTTACAATCAGCTGGAGGTCGTCCAGGTGGGTGAGCGTGCTCACCAGGCTGGTGCGGATGGTGTCGAGCTTCTGCAGTGCCTCGGCCCAGTGTACTCGCTGTGTAAGGATACTCTGGTGGGCCCGCTCCTCCTCACCATGCACCTGCTCCAGTAACCGCTGCTCCTCACTTTCACACAGACTCCTCACCAGACTCAACCGCTGGATAACCAGTTCCCTCGCTGCGCTGGCCATGCTCTGACAAGGGATAAAATGAGGAGTCAAACCCCCGTCAGGATCAGGAGGGTTTGGGCTCAGTGGGAAGGAGTGCCAAGCTGATTAGTAATGACTGCCATGGGCATAGTAAGGGTAGTAACAGTACTTAAGCCATTTATTTTGACATCCCAGCCCTAAGACTTCCCAAATACGGTTTAGTGGAAAGAAATTTGAGATCCAGACATCCAGGCCATATCTCATGCAGCCATGATCACAGAATGGAAGAGCTGGGCAGGGCTTAGAGCTCAACTAGAATAACCAGCTTATTTCACATTTGGGAATACCAAGGCCAAGGGATCAAGGTCAGAAAATCATAGAACTACATAGAACAGGAGCCTAAAAAGTCATCCTCATCAACAGGATCCATACCAACAGTGATCCAATTGATATTTCACTGTGTCTGAAGATAAAAAAAACTCATTACTTCTAAAGCTATCTATTCCAGCTGGTTCCGTGGTGGAATTTTTATCTGCCATTGAAGGGTCCCAAAATAAATTCTCAGCCAATGATATTAACAAGTGTCTTCTTGTAACTCCTAGTACAGTGTCTGGCTGAATGGGAAATTTTTCCTGACTTTGTCAAAAATCTCTTGGTAACGCTCACATGACAAGTCACAGAGCTGGGACTGGAATCCAATTCTCTTGACTCTCAGTCTAACCCTATACCAGATGCCACCTGGTAACCAATCCTCCCCGAAGGCATCTGTTGCATAAAGCACCTGCACTTGTACTCTTGCCAGCAAAGTGCAGGCAACCTGCCTCTGACATAAAGGAGGCAGGTCTACTCTCAATTAAAAGATGACCGGTGAGGGGATCTTAACCCTTGGCTTGGTGTTGTCAGCACCACACTCAGCCAGTGAGCCAACCAGCCATCCCTATATAGGATCCGAACCCGTGGACTTGGTGTTATCAGCACCACACTCTCCCGAGTGAGCCACGGGCCGGCCCCAGAAAAGATGTAACTTTAAATGCTCACCTTGAGGGGCCGGCCCGGTGGCGCACTGGATAGTGCGCCGCTTGGGAAGCGCGGCGGCGCTCCCGTCCGAGGGTTCGGATCCCACGTATAGACCGGTTCCCGCTCACTGGTTGAGCGAGGTGCGGGAGCAACACCGAGGCTTGCGATCCCGTTGCCGGTCCCCGGTCCGGTACGGGGGCAACACTGAGGGTTGCGATCCGTTGCCGGACACGGAAAAAAGACAAAAGACAAAAAAAAAAAAAAAAAAAACATCCCCCAAGTGATTCTAATTGTGCAGGAAAGACTAGTAGTGCGCAAACTTTTTATGTGAGTCACCTGGGAATTTGGTAAAAATACAGAGGCCCAGGCTCTTTTCTCTTTCAGCAAGCCTGGTTCTCTGTATTCTTTAGTAGCTCTTCAGTGATTCTGATACACACATTTTGGGTTTGAAAATCCCTGATATAGAAGATAGTTTCCGGGCCGGCCCAGTGGCGCACTGGATAGTGCGCCGCTTGGGAAGCGCGGCGGCGCTCCCGTCCGAGGGTTCGGATCCCACATACAGACCGGCTCCCGCTCACTGGTTGAGCGAGGTGCGGGAGCAACACCGAGGCTTGCGATCCCGTTGCCGGTCCCCGGTCCGGTACGGGGGCAACACTGAGGGTTGCGATCCGTTGCCGGACACGGAAAAAAGACAAAAGACAAAAAAAAAAAAAAAAAAAAAAA
>NW_007726548.1:353996-363548 GCF_000696425.1 Galeopterus variegatus
AACACTGAGGGTTGCGATCCGTTGCCGGACACGGAAAAAAGACAAAAGACAAAAAAAATAAAATAAATAAATGCTCACCTTGAGAAAGGAGGGAAACTAAAATTAATAGACTGTGTCCACCTCAGAAAGTTAAAAAACAGAGCACATTAAAATAAATTAGTAGGGAAAAAATATAAAGACAAAAGGAAATGATAATGAAATAAAAAACAAAGATACAAAACAGCAGATAAAAATACTATAAGCTGGTTCCAAAGACTAACAAACTAAACAAACCTGTAGCAAACAACACGGGGCCGGCCCGGTGGCGCACTGCTACAGTGCGCCGCTTGGGAGTGCAGCGGTGCTCCCGCCGAGGGTTCAGATCCCACATGCAGACTGGCCGCTCACTGGCTGAGCGAGGTGTGGGTGCAACACCGAGGGTTGTGATCCCGTGGCCGGTCCCGGTCCGGTACGGGCGCGACACTGAGGGTTGCAATCCGTTGCCGGTCACGAAAAAACACGAAAAGGAAAAAAAAAAAAAAAAAAAAACAAAAAAAAACTCTATGCAATCTTAAACTCTTGCAGTGAAAATAAAGAGTTCTGTTTCCCAACTCTTATCTAATAGGGCTTATCTAACCTTATTACCAAATCTGATAAGGACTGTCAAGAAATGAATTTCATAGGTTAATCCCACTCAACACGGATGCAAAAATCCTAAAACAAAACCAAAAAACTTTAAACTAAGATTAGCAATCCACATCCAGAAATTCTGTATTAACAACAATACAAAGGGGAGGAAAAAGTGTGTGTGGCTATAAAAAGGTAGCACAGGGAATCCTTGTGATGGGACTGTTCTGTATCTTGACTGTGGCAGTAATCACAGGAATCTATACATGTGATAAAACTGCACAGAATTAAATATACAGACATAAATAAGTGCATGTAGAACTGGAAAAAATCTGAATAAGGTGAGTTGTATCAATGTCAATTTTTTGGAATGATACTGTACTACACAGTTGGGCAAGATTTGCCATTGGGGGAAACTAGATGAAAGGCATAGGGGATATGGCTATATTATTTCTTACAACTTTCTTACAATCTCAAAATTAAAAAAAATTTTTTTAAAGTACACTGTGATCAAGTTGGGTTAGTTTTCCCCAGGAATTCCAGGATGGTTTAGACTTAGAAAATCCATCAATGTGGGGATGGGGAGAGGGTGATCACTAGTGTTCTACAGCAATATAAGGAGACTACAATCCACAATTTACTGTATAACATCAAGTAGCTAGTTGAGAGGATGATTAATGTTCCCAGCACAAACCAGTGAGAAATGTTTGAGCTGATGGATATGCTAATTACACTGGTTATGATCATTGCTCACTGTATAAATGTACACAAATATCACATTGTTCTGGGCCGGCCCGTGGCTCACTCGGTAGAGTGCGGTGCTGATAACAACAGGGCCCCGGGTTTGGATCCCATATAGGGATGGCTGGTTGGCTCGCTGGCTGAGCGTGGTGCTGACAACACCAAGTCAAGGGTTAAGATCCCCTTACCGGTCATCTTTTTAAAACAAAAACAAAAACAAAAAAACAGTAATTTCTCATTGTTCCTTTAAAAAAAAATCACATTGTTCTGCATATTATATACAATTATCATGGGTTAATTAAGAAAAAATAAATTAAAAAGAAAAAAAATTTCAGGGACAGCAGTAGATTAGAGGTTTCCAAAACCTGGGGAGGGAAGGAACAATGAGAAATTACTGTTTTTTTGTTTTTGTTTTTGTTTTAAAAAGATGACCGGTAAGGGGATCTCAACCCTTGGCTTGGTGTTGTCAGCACCACACTCAGCCAGTGAGCAAACCGGCCCTCCCTATATAGGATCCGAACCCGTGGCCTTGGTGTTCTCAGCACTGCACTCTACCAAGTGAGCCATGGGCCGGCCTAGAAATTACTGTTTAATGGGTGCAGATTTTATGTTTGGGATGACGAAAAAGTTTCAAAATAGAGGTGGTGGTCACACAGCATTGTGAATGTAATTAATTCCATGCAATTGGATGTTTAAAAATGCTTAAAATGGCAAACCTTATTTTATATATATTTTGCCACAATAAAAAGAAATAAAAAAGGAAAAAAGAAAATCCATCAATGTATCACTGCATTAAGATTGACGGAGAGGGCCGGCCCGGTGGCACACTGGATAGTGCGCCGCTTGGGAAGCGCGGCGGCGCTCCCGTCCGAGGGTTCGGATCCCATGTACAGACCGGTTCCCGCTCACTGGCTGAGCGAGGCGCGGGAGCAGCGCCGAGGCTTGCGATCCCGTTGCCGGTCCCCAGTCCGGTGCGGGGGCAACACTGAGGGTTGCGATCCGTTGCCGGACACGGAAAAAAGACAAAAGACAAAAAAAAAAAAGATTGACGGAGAACAAGGGCCGGCCTGTGGCTCACTCGGGAGAGTGTGGTGCTGAGAACACCAAGGCCCCGGGTTCGGATCCTGTATAGGGATGGCCAGTTAGCTCACTGAGTGTGGTGCTGACAACACCAAGTCAAGGGTTAAGATCCCCTTACTGGTCATCTTTAAAAAAAAAAAAAAAAAAGATTGACGGAAAACAAAACCTGTCTATAAACTGACAAATAGTATCATTAAGAACCTACAGCACTGGTGCATTGGTTAGGGTGTGGTGCCAATAAAACCTAGGTCTAGGTCAAGGGTTCAGATCTCTAAACCAGCCAGCCGCCAAAAAAAAACTTACAGCAAAGGTGATAATTAATGGAAAATAGAAGTATTCAGAAGAGAACTTCCAGAAGCTCTGCCCATCACCTTTATAAATAGCTGCACCTGTGCCCACACACTCTGTCTTCCCTGTTCCTGTGGCTGAGCTGTGCACGCTCTTACCTAAGGCCAACGCTTCCACTTGTCTACTAGATCCCAGCTCCCTTTGCTGTAACCAATTCTCCCCTTTCTCCTACACCATTAGTTTCCCCCTCTTACTGGATGATTCCTAACAGCATACAAATATAGAGTAATTCCTCCCAACCAAAACGAACAAACAAACAAACAAATAAACCCCTCTTGATCTCCTATCCCTCTCTTGCTAGCAACCCATTTCTCTGCTCCCTTCTACAGCAAAGCTCCTCAAAAGTTGCCTGTGCCAACTATCTCAAATTGCTTTTCTCCCATTCTCTCTGAAACCCACTCCAATCAGACTTCTACCCCTAACACTCTACAAAGTCGTCAGGACCACCAGTGATGTGCACGTTACTAAATCCAACGGTCCATTCTCAGTTCTCACTTTGACTGTTCAGCAGCATTTGATCTCAGTGATCTCTCCCACCTTCTTGAAACCCATCTGGGACACCATGTTGTTTTAGTTTTCCTCCTATCTCATTGATTAGTCCTTCTTGGTGTCCTGTGCTGGTTTCTCCTATCATCTCAATGGCTAAATGCTGAAGTGCTCCAAGGCTCAGTCCTTGGACCCCTGCTCTTTCCTAACTATACTCATTCACTTGGTGATTTCATCCTTTCCCATGGCTTTCAATACCATTCATACACTGATGAATCCCAGACTTATCTCCAGCCCAGCCCTCTCCCAACTCATATATGCAGCTACCTAATCATCATCTTCACTTGGATGTCTAATAGGTATCTTAAACTTAACATGTCCACAACTGAACTCCTAATCCCCTCCACCACCAACCACTGCTAAACATGCATGTGGACTTCATCTTCCCCACCCCAGTAAATGGCTGCTCCATCCTTCCAGTTACTCAAACTTAAAAACTTGAGAGTTATCCTGACCCCCCACCTTCCTTTCTTTCACAGTCTACACCCAATCCATCAGCAAATCCTGTTATTTCTTCAAAATATATGCAGAATCCAGCCACTTCTCACCAATTTTGCCACCACAACTTGGGTCCGTCCAAACCACTTGTCTCCTACCTGGATTATTATGACTTCCTAACTGGTCTCCCTGTTTTTTTTGCTTTGCTCAGCCACTTCTCACCAATTTTGCCACCACAACTTGGGTCCATCCAAACTACTTGTCTCCTACCTGGATTATTATGACTTCCTAACTGGTCTCCCTGTTTTTTTTGCTTTGCTTTGTTTTGTTTTGTTTTTTTAAAAAGATGACCAGTAAGGAGGTCTTAACCCTTGACTTGGTGTTGTCAGCACCACGCTCTCCCAAGTGAGCTTACCGGCCATCCCTATATAGGGATCCAAACCCGTGGCCTTGGTGTTATCAGCACCGCACTCTCCCAAGTGAGCCACGGACCAGCCCTGGTCTCCCTGTTTTTACCTTTGCTGCCTATAGTCACTCAACATAGCACTCTAAATGCTGCTTTTTATTCTTAAGTCATACCATCATACTTAATCAAAAATTTCTAATGGCTTCTCATCATACTCAAAATCGAAGGCAAAGTCCCTACGTAGCCAATGAGGAATCGGTCCAGCTCCCCACTGCCTTCTCACTTGTTTACTCATCTTCAACCTCACAGGTCTCCTTGCTGCTCCTTCAACATGCTAGGAACACTCCCACCTTAGGACTTTTGCATTTGCCACTCCCTCTTTCTGGAACACTCTTCCCCCAGATGTATGGCCCATTCCCTAACCTCCTAGGATTTTGTGCAAATATCAGTCTTCTGAATAAGGTTATTCCTGATCACAGCACATATAATTGCAATCCAGTCCTTACCATGTTCTAACACCATATATTTCATCTGTTATTGTCCCTCTTCCCTGACAAGAACGTAGCCTTCATGAAAACAGAAATTTTCAAATGTGTCGTTTACTGCGGAATGCCTAGCACATGCTAGGTGCTCGGTAAGGATCTGTTAAATAAATGAAATCTTGGAAGTTTTCCCCCCAAAGTCAGGACCTCCTACCCTAGCTTCTATTTACCATTGTGCAGAGGTCATAGCCCCTGGAGTAAGACAAGAAACTAGTAAAGGGCCACAAAAATATGTTTACATTATGTAATGATAAAATTAAAAAGAAAGAAAGAAAAAATAAAAAGGATACAGGGTGGAGGAAAGAGAGAAAAATTGAGATATCAAGATCATCATGCAAAATGAAGCAGAAATAGACACCAAAGAGCTGCCTGGACTCCTAGCAGCTTTCTGGTTCCTGGTTCTCGTCCCCTTTAGGTTCTGAGAGACTCCCATATCCTACTAGGAAATTCTCCGTTGCTTATGCTAGTTCAATAGGGTCTGTTTAATGCAATTAAAAGAACCTTAGCTAAGGCCGTGCCAAGCCTGTTCCATGTAGGGGAGGAGGGAAGAGATGTGCAGACAGAAATTCATAGCCCCTGCCCCTGAAGAGCATACTTAAGAGTATGGCAATGAGTCCACTGAGTAAAGGATCAGCAGTGAGATGTAGCAGAAGGAGTGCTGGTCTGGGAGTCAGAAGATCCAGGTCATAAAACTGACTCGGCCAGGAGGCTGTGCGGTCTTAAGTAAGTCAATTAACCTCTACAAGACCCATTTCCCCATCTGTAAACAGGGATGTTACTGCCACCTACTGCATAAGATTGTCATAAAGAATACTCAATGTAAAAGTCCATAGGTTACTTATTTTATAATTCTGGGGCTGAGCACAAAATAATTAGATGATAGAAGAATGCTACCTTTTTTGATCCCCTGCCCCTAGAAACCTAAGAAAGTAATTTTCTAGCAGAGTTTTTGTACCTAATATGGTACTAAGAACAAGGCCACTCTGCCCAGTTGGTAAAATTGAGGCTCAGAGAGATGGGAAACCATCCTTCCTGGACATCCAGCTTTCCTAGTAGCACAATGAGTTTGTGAGGTTGGGAAAGGGATCCTAGATTTGTCCAAGTCCCTAGGGATAGGGTCTTATCCTGGGATTGGGTCCAGAGGAGAGGGGAAAAGGGAGGAATTACCACTGCTCTCTGATTCTTCTCGGGCAGGACCTCAGCCACATATTTGGTGATGCCAGCACTCTGTAACTGCAGCCTCTCACACTGGTCCACAATCTTGTTCTGCAACACAAACAAGTCATCATGTCTTGATCTGTGGATATGAGTCATTCACTCCATTCCAATGATTTTCTTCCTTTCCCCACCTTAGCCACCCATTCCCATGGTCATATCCCAGAACTCATCATTATCAAAACTATACCATTTTCAAAATCTTCATTTCAAGGATCCCACAGTGGATCCACCATGTCCTATCTTTCTAGCTCACCAACCCTAGAATCCACATTCCAACAATTCGGCTCAGTTAGGGCCAAAAACACATCAGTCGTACAACTTTTTACTGCCCATCATCCCCTTTTGTGGCCTCACTTCCTTCTTCATCCCCAAATCCCAGGCCCCATCATATTAACCACTCCCGTGCATATACTCTCAACCCTCCATCATACCCAGCTCTCTGACTTTCCATATCCACGCTTGAGCAGAACATGACTTCTCAAACTGCTCTCCCCCAAGTTATCCCCATTTATTGAATAGCACCGTCAATCACCAACCTGCTACCCAGACCAAAAACCCAGGGGTTTCTCTCCAACCCCACCTCTCATCCATCAATGAGTCCTATCAGCTCCACTTCCAAAGTCTCTCTCTCTCCTTTGGCCACTTCTGGTCACTTCCACTTATTCTACCCAGATTACCATCATCTCTCACAGGAAACACTGTTAGAACCTCCTTGCTGGGTTTCCATTCTTGACCCCCAACCTACCCCCATTAGCCACAGCCACCTTCTATAAAGAAATCAGATCAGGTCATGCTCCTGCTCAAAACCCTCCAATGGCTTTCCAATACACTCACAGTGAAGATCAACTTTTTTACCTTAGCCAATGTGACTGTGCCTATCTCTCCAATGTCACCTCCTACCACTCTCCACATTGGCCTTCTTCTGTTCTTAAACCCACCAAACTTGTCCTGACCTCAGTGCCTTTGCACCTGTTGTTCCTTCTGTCTCCAGCAGTCTGTGTCTATATGTGCATGCATCTCACTCACAACTCCATTCAGATGTCACCTCTTCAAAGAGGCCTTTCCTGACCATCTCCCCTACCCGCTAACCCAATCTCTTACTTTGCTTTATTTTTCTTCCTTGCTTTTTTAACTCTCTGACTATATATTATGTGTTTGTTTACCTTTTTGTATCTGTCCCCCACTACTGAAAAATAAGCACCATGACTTTGACTTGCTCTCTATATCCCACAGCCTAGAAGAGAGTTCCTGCACACAGAAGGCCCTGAATAAATACTTGTTGAACGAATGAATGAATAGCCACTGCCTTGACTACAAGAGGTTCAGCAGTTCACAGCTCCCAAGGCTATGAGCGTCATCCATGAGAGCAGGAGGAGAGTGTGGAAATGGGAAAGCTGAGGCCCACAGAGAAGCGACTTGCCCAAGGGGATATGGCCAGGCCCCTGCTTTTCCTCCCCATTTCTCCAGGTAGTAACTGCAGCCTTTCCAAGCAGTAGCTATTTCTCTACTATTTCTCCTAAGTGTTTTGCCTCAGTTCCATCTTCCAAAAGGCAACTCAGTTATCTTTCCCCCCAACAAGTAGGAATTAGTCTCACACTTCACAGGTCCAAGTATAAAGTTATAGAATTGAATTGACTAAGAGGAAGCTGCAATCACCATGCACCATGGGACTGAGGAAACTGCGACTAGTTTCTGAAAAGCTACAAGGCAGCAATCCAGAAGGTGAGAAAGCAGTAGAACTGGTGGTTTTTTTGCCCAGTTCAGTAACAATCTTGCTCTCAGGTGAAATTTCTTTGCTGGCTGGAGGGATAGGGGAAGAAATGTGCAAAAGATATAATCTACTCTAAATTGGAGGCAGAAAGGGCAAGAGTCACCTCCCTTCAGGCAAAGGAAATGAACTGCACAGGGCCTCAGGGGGCATTCTGGGAAGGCTCCCTGGGGCAGAGTACATTCCAAAACAAGCACCAGGCCTACTACCCTGCCCCAGCCTTCATTCCTTCCGCCACTCAGATCCAGCAGATGGCTGCTTTTTAAGGTTTTCATGGGAATTCTCACCCCCATTAGCATCACTACCTCCCTCCAACCACCTACTGAAGCAAAGAGGTGTTTTTCCTCTTGCCTCATCAATGACTCCCCCACCCAGCCCCTGAACATTAGGAAACTTGGAGGAGTTAATGCCCTGTTCTGGGCCTCAGTTTCTTCATCTTTAAAAGGGGGGATAGGGGGCCGGCCCGGTGGCGCACTGCTACAGTGCGCCGCTTGGGAAGCGCGACGGCGCTCCCGTCCGAGGGTTCGGATCCCACGTACAGACCGGCTCCCGCTCACTGGCTGAGCGAGGCGCGGGAGCAACGCCGAGGCTTGCGATCCCGTCGCTGGTCCCCGGTCCGGTACGGGGACAACACTGAGGGTTGCGATCCGTTGCCGGACACGGAAAAAAGACAAAAAAATAAAATAAAATAAAATAAAATAAATAAAAGGGGGTATAGGGTCATCACTTCAAAGGCTTGGTCTGGAGGGAATGAGATGACAGATATTTAAGTGCTTTGGAATTTGCAAAGTTTCTATCCATTATGCAAGTTGACTATACCACATTATCCAAGTTTATTTTCATCAGCATTATTGTTGGGAGTGGTAACAACAGGTAGGACCAACCAGGAGCTTCTGGGTGTCACTGAATAACTGAACTCCTCCTGTCCCCAGCACCCTGTAATGTGTGTTTATCACAGTCCGGTCCGAGTACGTGAAGTCCTCAGCAAGAGCCCTCAGGGCTCATAGCAGGGCTGAACTCCAGGGTGGCTTGGGAGAATCAAGCCCTTTAATCAAATTGTAAGGAAATCCCCAGGGGCCACAGCTACAGCGAAGGAGGGAGGAAGCCCCAGGTGACTTCGACTCTCCAATCTCAGCAGCTCATGGGAAGGGTGATGACAGGAAGGCGGCCAGCCTGGAGTCAAGCTTGAAGTGGAGGTGGGAAAAACCCTGGGTGAAGGGGAGATCCTGATATCCTCCCTGCCCCCTCCGTCTATCCAGGTGAAACCAGCTTGAAGTACAGTCAAGACCAATCCTGAAAGGGAAAAGAGATCACTTCACCAGGAAACCTGAAGGGTGGAGTGTTGGGAGGGCTTTGAATCGAGGGACTGAGGGTGAGGAGGGGCGGGTTTCATCAGAGGTCAGCTTCCACATGGGCGGGAGTTGAGGCACACCTTGCACCAGAGTAGCTGAGCCCTTTATTGCCCAACGCCAGCCTATTATTATTATTATTATTTTGCCCCAAAACTACAGATGAAGGCACTGAGGCTCAGAGAGTTACGTGACTCACAGGGAGGACGAGAGGAAGTGGGATTCGAACTCAAGTCGCCCTGACTCCAGAGGCCACACCCTTAACCGCCTGGTTCTACAGCCAAAGCCACCCAGGAGCGCGAACTCCTGGACCCGCCATCGGGTCAGCCCGGCCCCAGGCTCCCCAGTCCCTCCCGGGTCCGGCCTGGCGAACCCCCTCCCTCCGGAGCCCCGAGCCTTCCGGCGCCCACGCCCGCTCACCCGCAGGTCCTCGGCGCGCTCCTTGGCCAGGCGGATGCGGTGCCCCTGGCAGCGGCCGCCCAGCCCAGCGCAGGCGGCGCACACGGGCCG
>NW_007726548.1:363558-400757 GCF_000696425.1 Galeopterus variegatus
ACCGGCCCCCTCCCGGAGCTCCCGCGCGTCCTGGCGCCGCACTTCCTCCCACCCAGCGCGCACCCCGATCCGACCCTCGGCGGGGTCCCGCCCACCTCAGCAGTCTTTGTGATTCTTAAGTTCATAAAACAGCAGATATGAATGGGACCATCGGAAGATTTACTGAGCACTTTTTAAGGACTACGCGCCTTCCAAGCGTTCTACCGTGTGATCCTCACAACAGCCCTGCTGAGAGGCAGCTTTAGACAAGCAGCACAGCTCGGCCCTGCTGTCAGGCTGCCTGGGCTCATATCCCACCCAGCGCTCACTGGCTGAGAACCCCCGGGGGCCTCAGCTATAAAATGCGGACGAGATTACCTACCTCATAGACTTGGGCTGAGGAGTAAATGACTTAAAGCACTTAAAACAGCATGTGGCACACAGTGTCTGCAATCGTTGAGCGACTGCTCATAGTATGACGAAGGTACTATTATGATCCATTTTTATGGAAGTTGAGTAACTCGCCGGAGGTCATAGTTACTAATTGATAGCAATGAGAGTGAAACACAGGCTATTTGATTTAAGTTTACTACGACTAATAATTTTTTAATTGCATTATTGAGGCCCAAGGATAAACATTTAGGTAAGGCTGATTTTCCCAAAATATTTACATCCGAACTTTCTGAATTTGAATATTTGGAACTTTTTAAAACTAGCACTGAAAAAAGTACTGTGTGATTATTTTGAAGAAAACAGAATATACATATAAGCAGGTGGAAGAAATCTCCATCCCCCACCCCAGAAAGAATAACGGGAACATGTACTTGAGCTGTTTTAGGGTTTTTTTCCCCAGGATTTGATATATCAGTCTGAGTCCAGATCGAGCCCTCTGCTCAATCCAGTTCAGTCTGTCTGAGCATACAAGGACAGCCCTGCTCCCCAACCCCACACCCCCGCCTTAAGGGGTATTGGCAGAGATCTGATCAGAGAACTCAGTCAAAGAGAGAAGGGTCCAGGCCTGGTGTGTTGGACAGTATTCTTGGTTCAGCAGAACTGGACACAGATGGGAGCAAAATCCAAAAGAGAAACATTACATCCCCAGGGTCATAGGGGCTCAGGCACCTCTATCCTGAAGCCCCTCTAAGGGATGGCTACGCAAAGGGGATAGAACCTTTCCCTGCTCAGCCCCTACAGCTTTAGCCTCTGAAGGATGAGGGCAGCTAAAGCCACGGAGCTACCCAGAGCAGTACTGACTGGTGTCTTCATCCAGTATGGATGCATTGTCACCCCAAAGAGACAAATATTACACCATGCGAGTAGAGAGAACACAGAGTGGAATATTGAGTCATTGGTTCCATCCCAGCTATGCCACTTATAGCTATGTGACCTTAGTCAGGTTACTTAATCCCTCCGTGTCTCAGTTTTCTCATCTCTACAACAGTGGTAACAATAATAGTGTCTACCTTAGAGGGCAGCTTCAAGAATTAGGTGAGATCTTCTGTACAAAGTGTTTAGCTTGGGTGTCTGATATACACAAAGGGATAATAAATGTTTTTATTTGGGCTGGCCGGTCAGCTCAGTTGGTTAGAGCGCAGCCTTGTAACCCCAAGGTCACGGGTTCAGATCCCCAACCAGCCAGCTGACAAAAAAAAAAAAGAATAAGTGTTTTTATTATATGTGTGAAGATCTGTAAATGTACTTGTAGCAGGTTTCAGAATGTAAATCGTGTGAGGTCCTTTGGCAAGGGTTGGGGGGAAAGCATTCCTGGCATCAAAAGAAGCTTCTCAGTGCATCCCAGTGGGAGGGTGATGGCCTCATAACAGCATCTACCCTCCTGTGGGGGTGGGGACGGAAATGGGCCACAGTAATTAGAGACTGTAGTTAGAATATTTTTGTTCTAAGGACTGGGGAGGGGGTGGGACTCTTAAGCCCTATGGTGAAAAAGAAAACAAGAGGTGTTTTTTGCGTAAGTCTAAAAAGAAGAGGCTGTGGGGTGTAAGAGGAAGAACAAGAGGTTAAGATTCTTGGGGAAAGCAGAGGTGGGGGTCTTCATTGGATGTGGCCCTGGAGTCCTAGGAGGGCCGGAGTGTGGAAAGCGGCAGCAAAATCACCAGAGGTGCTTCCGGGCAGGGGGACTAGCAAATGCAAAATGCTAAGGTGGGAATGGATTTACTTTTATAAAGGTGGGTCCATCTGTTCCGCCACTCATGGGCTGAGTTGGTGAATTTGACTGGGACTGGAGGATCAGCCCCTTCCCTAAATGTTCATCAAGCCCTGCAGGATACTTGAGCTCCCAGGCTGTGGCTCTCAAGCTTTACTGAGCTTCAGAATCACTGGGGGACAAGGAGAAAGGGTTGTAAAACATGGAGGCTTTCCAGCAAGATTCTCATTCATTAAGTTTGCGGTGGAGCCAGGAATCTGCATTTGTAGCTGTCGCCTCAATTAGGATGCAAATGAGCCCTCTGACCCCTTCTAGAAACACTGCCCAAAGACAGTGGTAACCCTTTATTAGGTGGTATATCAATTCAAGGAGTGGAGAGCAGCATCTTTTAAAAAAAAGAGAAAGAAAGAAAAGAAAAAAAGAAAGCATGCTCATAGTAAGGTTTTTTGTTGTTTCAGATAAGCAAAATTTAGTTAAGCAAAATTTACGGGAGAACATTGTTTTGGACTAGGCTCTTGCATTAGACCCCAACAGACCAGACCAAACCAAAAAGGAGTCACTCATGCTAAAGTTCCATGTCACCAAACCCGAACTAAGTTATCTGACCTTCCAAGAAATCAGGAGGGAGAGATAATAGCCAAATCTCCAAACAGTCCAGATTTAGCTGGCATGATAAGGAGGTCCCTTCTGTTTTAACCTTAAAAGGAAAGTAACTTTGAAATGACCAGTCTGCTTTTTGTTCCTTATTTCTGCTTCCTTCTGCTCATTTTGGCCTATAAAGCCAACCTCCTCTGCTCAGCTCATCAGAACACCTATTCTATTTTATAGAACGAAGTGTTGCCTGGTTCTAGAATCGCTAGTAGAAGTCACTTAGATCATTTAACTAAATTTGTTGTAATTTTGTCTTTTGACTATATGAGTGTATATGTGTACATATATATGTAGATATATGTAGGCATGTATATATATATATATATATATATGTAGAAATAAGTATATTTATGTAGACACTGGGGATTCAATGTATTTCTTTCTGAGGGTCATGGTCAAAAGTTTGAAAGCTGCTTAGAGCTGTAAGGAAACCTCTGGAGCCTTCATAGGAGTGGGCAGGGCTGTACTTGAACTTTAGGGCTTGCCTAGGCAGGACACCTGAGCTGGGGACAGAAAAGAAAGGACATCTTTTGGGGCCGGCCCGGTGGCGCACTGCTACAGTGAGCCACTTGGGAAGTGTGGCGGCGCTCCCGCCGAGGGTTCGGATCCCACATACAGACCGGTTCCCGCTCACTGGCTGAGCGAGGTGCGGGGAGCAAAACCGAGGGTTGCGATCCCGTTGCCGGTACGGGCCCAACACTGAGGGTTGCGATCCGTTGCCGGTCATGAAAAAAGACAAAAAGGAAAAAAAAAAAAAAAAGAAACCACAAAGGCTGGAAGGGAGTGATAAAACGTTCCTCGTGGACAAATAAAACAAACGGATTTGTAATATAATGTCAGCAGTGATAAGAACTACGAAAAAGACTCAAGTATTATGGAAAAAGAGCCTGCTGGAGGTGCTGGTCTAGAAAAGAAAATCTAGGAGGTCTCTTGGAGAAGTGGCACTGGAAAAAGCAAGCCGTGAGGCTGTCTGTGGAAGGAGCTTTCCAGGCGGAGGCACAAGCAAATGCAAGATTTCTTTTTATGCCATGAACTCTGCTCTCTTCTCACCAAAGAACCTCATACAGTTTACATTGTGTAAAAACCTGCTACAAGTATAGTCATATTTACAGTTCCTCACACATATGATAAAGCACTGATTAGCCTCTACTGTACGATACAGGTGGGAGCGTATTTATTTTTATAAAATTGGGATTATGTGCAAATCCTACTCTACAATTTGCCCCATCACTTGCTCATTTATGACATTTGCTTTTGGTCTTTTTTTTTTTTAACTTTTTTTAGTGAACATTTTAACAAGTTTTTTGGAAAGGACTATCCTTCCAGACCTTTACTCTCCCTCTGGCCTATTCTTCAAGGGCAGACCCAGTTCTGTCTGCCAGCCTTGGTCAGAGGGGAGGGGTGGGCGTTGATCGAGCCCCGCCCTGCCTGGCCCTATGCCCATTCTTCCTTCTTCCTCAGACCCCAATTCAGCCTCTCTGGTGTCATAGCTGGAAGTCATCTGACTGGGGTTTGCAAGGTTTCCAGGAGTAGCAATAAGACTATCAATATTGTGGGCTTCTATTCCTCCCGTGACATTTTCACAGCACAACCAGCTTCAACTGTCACTTTTAAGAGGGACGCAGCAGCCTGCCAGCACAGGCAAACTCAGACCACATGGGTCCCACGTGATGAAGTCCAGGCCCCAAGGAGAGTCTCTCTGCTCATCCAGACCAAACCAGATGAGACCAGATCTCATCTTCAGAGGGCCCTTAAGAGGGACATCATCAAACTGGGCAAGTCCGGGAAAGAACAAGCAACACAGCAATAAAGAGCCAAGAACTAGGATTTATTTACATAAGGCAGAGTTGGAGGCTTTGGTAGTGTTAGGCTGAGGAGATAAGAGGGACAGGGAGGGGTTTACATGAAATTATGTTGCTTATATCCATAGCATTCTATCTTGTGTCCTAATTGTCTGTCCATGACTGCCTTCCCCTTTCATTCTTTATTCAAAAATACTCAAAGAGCATCTGCTATGTGCTAGATGTGCGCTGTCTAATACCATAGCTACCAGCCCCGTGTAGTTATTTAAATTTAAAGTTAAATTAATTAAAATAAATACAATTTAAAATTCAGTTCTTCGGTTGCACTAGCCACCTTACAAATGCTCAAGAGCTACATGGGGCTAGTGGCTAATGTATTGGACAGTGTGGATATAGAACATTTCCATCATGGTAGAAAGTTATTTTTCAGTGCTGTGCTAGACCTTGTGGTAGACACCAGCAATACAAGTGAATATAAGACTCAGTCATGCCCTTGAGCTCACGGTCAAGTGAGAGAGACGAGTAAATGAAAAATTACACTATATCGGGGAAAGTGTGTGTGCTTTGGAAGCACAGAAGAAAGATGGCTAACCCAGTCTGGAAGAGGAGAGGAAAGGTTAGGGGAGACAGCAGAGAGGGAGATGGCCGCCGATCTGAGGATTAACAGCCAGACACAGATGGGTGAGGAAGTGTAAGGGAGAAGCGGTTTGGGTGGGAAGGTGATGTTTCCAATGTGAGTCGTGTCAACAATGAGGTATCTTTTAGACAGTCAGGTGAGATGGGCAGGTGGCAGTCTGGCTACAGATACCAGTTTAGGAGTCTCAGGTGCCTTAAGTCAAAAGCATGGGGGCCGGGAGCTGCATTCCTACAGCAGAAATATCTTGAGGTCAGGGATCTAGTAACTCAACTTTGTAGCTGCTCTGAGCCTAGCCCAGCGCCCCACAACAAAGCAATAAGTCTGTCTATCCTGGTTGTGGCTTGCCAGGCTGTTATGGGGAAGAGGGATGAAGTTTGTAGTGCGAGCTCTCAGCTCTGAATTAAGATCAGTGTTGCAGGTGGCATGGGGGTAGATCCCAGCTCCTGCTGGGAGGAAATCTCCCAACAACAGGCCATGGACTGAGAAACATCAACAGGGCTAGAGGAACCTAGATCAGGGATGCTGTGGAGGAGACTGGCACCCTGGGTTGGAAGACAGACCCAATGGCCAGCCCTGATATTCTGTGAAGGCAAACTCCTCTCGCCATCCCCACTGCCCTACAGGTACCCAACCTTCAGAAACTCCACAAATCTTCATTGAAAGTGGTTCTGCTGGGAGATCAGCACAGCAGGAGGCACCTACTAGGGTGCAAAAGAAATGTTGGCTAGGGTGTCCAGCCTGGCTGCGGGGAGGCCCAGCACATCGCCGTTGGCTATGTGGACCACAGGCAGCTGGTGCGGCTGTGGGTGGAGGAGGAGGGGCTGGAGTATTGGGACCCGAACCCGCTGCTCATCGAGAGCAATGAATTTAAAATCCAAGTGAACCCTGCACAGCTACTACAACCAGGGAGAGGCTGGTGATTTCAGGCTGGGAATTGGAACTCATTGGTGCCTCCTACGTTGGTAGACAGTTCACCTACAATGGAGTCGATTACATTGCCCTGAACGAGGATCCACGCTCCTGGACTGTGGTGAACACTGTGACTCAGATCACCTGGTGCAATTGGAAGAACCGTGAGTGATATGGCCAAGCGCCAGCAGTACCTGGAGGGGGAGTTCATGGAGTGGGTCTGCAGATACCTTGAACTTGGAAAGGAAATTCTACTGCATGTAGATACAAGAGCCCACAGAAGGACAAGTCACTGAAAATGATTGAACCTCCCAAAATACCTGCGACCCACTACCCCATTTCTGAGTGTGAGGTGACCTGAAATGCTGGGCCCTGGGCTTCTACCTTGGAGATAGTAGGGAGATGGGAAGGACCGGACCCAGGACACAGAGGTTGTGGAGACCAGGCCTGAGGTAATGGGAACTTCCAGAAGTGGGCAGCTGTGGTGGTGCCTTCAGGGGAGGAGCAGAGATCCACATGTCATGTGCAGCACTAGGAGCTGTCCGAGCTCATCACCCTGAGATGGGGTGTTATGGACTGAGTGTCTGTGTTCCCCAAAATTCATATGCTGAAGCCTTAACCCCCAAAGTGATGGTATTTGGAGGTGGGCCTTTGGGAGGTAATTAAGGGTAGATAAGGTCATGAGGGTGGACAATTGATGGGGTTAGTGTCCTTATAAGAAGAGGAAGAGAAACAGAATGCTCTCTCTCTCTCCCCGTCATGTGAGGACAGGAAGAGGCTGCTGTCTGCAAGCTAGGAAGAAGGCCCTCACCAGAAACCAGATCCGCTGGCACCTTGGTCTTGGACTTCCCGACCTCCAAAATGGTGATAAATAAATGTTTGTTGTTTAAGAAAAAAAAAAAAAAAAAGCTTTAGGGCCGGCCTGTGGCTCACTCGGGAGAGTGCGGTGTTGATAACACCAAGGCCACGGGTTCGGATCCTATATAGGGATGGCCGGTTGGCTCACTGGCTGAGCGTGGTGCTGACAACACCAAGCCAAGGGTTGAGATCCCCTTACCGGTCATCTTTAAAAAAAAAAAAAAAAAAAAAGCTTTAGGGCCGGCCTGTGGCTCACTCGGGAGAGTGCGGTGTTGATAACACCAAGGCCACGGGTTCGGATCCTATATAGGGATGGCCGGTTGGCTCACTGGCTGAGCGTGGTGCTGACAACACCAAGCCAAGGGTTGAGATCCCCTTACCGGTCATCTTTAAAAAAAAAAAAAAAAAAAAAAAAAAAGTTTTGATTAGAATCTCTGCCATTCATTCATTCACAAACATTCAACAAGCCTGTACTATGTACCAAGTCGGAGCTGTGCACCAGGGACACAGAGATGAATAGACTCTAATCCTGGAAACAATGTGACTGCAGCTATAGAGATTTTATCTTGTAGCTGCTGGTAGTGTCTGGAACTGTCTTCCCATTTGGACCTCAAGAAAGCACCAAGGGGTCTTCTTGCTATGCTGCTGGACTGTAACGTGTTTTTTTTTTTTTTTTTTTTTTTTAAAAGGATCTCAACCCTTGGCTTGGTGTTGTCAGCACCACGCTCAGCCAGTGAGCAAACCGGCCATCCCTATGTGGGATCCGAACCCGGGGCCTTGGTGTTACCAGCACCGCACTCTCCCGAGTGAGCCACGGGCCGGCCCTGGACTGTAACGTTTTGATGAAAGAAAGAATGAAAGGAAAAGGGGAGTGGGGAATTGGGGAAGTGTCCAAAGGAGGGATCTCTGCCTGGTTGGAATCAGGGGGAAACTCCAAAGAAATAATGTAACACCTCCATCTGGCCGAATAATAATTAAAAAGATGACATTAAAAACAAAAACAAAACATCTCGCGAGACCATGCTGCTGGTAACACCAAGGTCAGGTGTTCCGATCCCCTTACTGGCCAAAAAAAGATGACTTTTATTAAGTGCCTTCTCCGTGGTACCGGCTTTCCTTGGATTGTATAGATTCTTCTGGCAGGGTGATCTTGGGCATATAGTCCTCTTCTCTGGACCTTATCGACCCACTGTTACATTAAGAAAGCGGGGCGGGCGCTCTGGGTTTGGTCCCTGGGAGACGTCGAGCAAGCGGAACCGCGGCTCCGCGGCCGGCGAGGACAACCGGAGGCTTTTCCTGGGGACACCCACCCTAGCGACGCGCGCCTCGTTGCTAGGGGCAGAGGTGCGCGAGGCTGTGGAGAGCGGAGGCTGCGGATGCCCTCCGACCCCGCGTCCCCGCTGGCCTTATCTCCAGCCCCGCCAGCCCACCGGTGGGTATGGAGCCGACGTGGGAGAAGGGGGCGCAGCGGGCAGGCGGGGAGGTGGGAGCCCTTGCGCTATCCGGGCCGCAGCCGCTCACCTGGCCGAAGCGGAGAGGAGGTGCCGAGGACGAGCCTGGGGCTGGGTGGCCCTAGGTTCCCATTTGGGGGAAATCCGCCCCTCACCCCTCGCATACACATTAAAAATAAGCATCAGCCGTCCGCATAATGGGCGGGAAGAGGAGCATTTGTGATCTGAAGAGCCGGAAAGTAAAAACTGCACACAGGTTGTCCCCCGAACGTGGGGCGACTTGGGAGTTCTGGCCTAGTATCGACTCTCTGTATGACACTGGGCAAAACCCTCTTATTCTTTGGGCCTCGTTTTCCTCTATCTGTATTATTAGAGGATCGAACCAGACCACCTCCCAGGTTCTTGTACCTGTGGTTTTGTTTCTGTTTGAGCATTGGCTTAGATGCCTTGGTCTCTCAGAGTGTAGGTTGGATGTGTGCAGAGGGAGATTTGGGGAGAGGGAGAGAGAGAGGAAATCAGTATTTGCATGAACAGTGGACCAGGGAAGTCCAGGTAAATAAGGTCTGTTTCACCCAGCTCTGCCCCTACAGCAAGTCACAGCTCTCTGGATCCCAGTTTCTTCATGGGATATAACGTACTGGTGCATATCAAGAAATATTGCACGGGAGAGTTAAAACAGAATTCTCTGAGTTATGTTTAGCATGACCACTGGGTATTTCAAGGCCTTTGGAAAGCAAATTGGGGAAGAAATGGGTTCTGGGATTCAGATTTAGGCCTGGTTCCAAATGGAACCAACAGGGACATCTGGAGCCATAATCGAGTTCACAGGCTTTCCCAAGTCCTCTCCTGCCTTTCCTGGCCTGAAATCAGATGAGGCAGGGTGACTGCTCCCTGAAGGATATATTGTTGGGCAGTTTTAAAGGGCCTTTATGTTGTTGGATCTTTAAGAAGCTTCCTGCCATGCAGACTCTTCATCTTAGTATGCCATTCATTCATTTATTCATTCAACAGACATTTCCCTTGCATCCATCCTCCCAGGCTATGCTCAAAGCACAGATTCAAAAATGAACAAGACATTATCCCTCTTCTCAAGTGTATTATAAGTTCATAATATAAACAATGGAAGATAACTAAATAGTATTTTCATTTCTTTCTTTAGTCAACTCATAATAAATTACAGCATAGACATTACCCAAGTACGTACACGTTGTTCTCGAGATTTTAAATTGCCTTGCTATATAACATAATGAATTCTTAGCCTTATTGTGATCAATCACTCTTCTCAGGGTATATAATTGGCTTCAGTTTAATATGTTCCAGACTTATATATCCATTGTATATATTCTTTGTATATATTTTGTATGTGTGTTTAATATGTATTTTGTGCAGTATTAATAAAGGTGAAATTGCCACTTCCAGTATTATCACTTAATCTTGCAATCATGCTAGTAACCGTTATTTATTCTTAACTGTTTGCCAGGTTGAACAGAAGGCTTTATATGCATTAGCTTATAAATGCAGAAATGCAGTACAGTATCCTGGTCAAGATTAGGGCCTCTGGATTTGAACTACCTGGATTCAAGTTTCAGCTCTGCTACTTATTTGCAATGTAAACGAGCAAGTTATTTAACATCTTGGTACCTCAATTTTCTCATCTGCAAAATGATTATAGTAACAGCATCTAAGAGTCTTGAGGAATAGATTAAATGAGTTAATAAATATAAAGCACTTGGAACAGTTCCTGGCACATTTTAAATGCTATTTTTATTTATTTATTTATTTTTTATTTATTTTCTTTTTGTCTTTTTTCGTGTCCGGCAACGGATCGCAACCCTCAGTGTCGCGCCCATACCGGACTGGGACCGGCAACAGGATCGCAACCCTCGGTGCTGCGCCCGCACCTTGCTCAGCCAGTGAGTGGGAACCGGTCTGTATGTGGGATCCGAACCCTCGGCGGGAGCGCCACCACGCTCCCAAGCGGCGCACTGTAGCAGTGCGCCACCGGGCCGGCCCTTAAATGCTATTTTTAATCTTCACAGAAGCCACAGAGAGAGTTTTTATCCCATTTTACACATAGGAAACTGAGACTTAGAGAGTTCAGCAACTTGCCCAAGGCCACAGTGGAACTACAATTCAGACTTATTCCTATCTAATTCAGTTACTAATGCACTTAATCAAATATTATTCTGATTACTGTGTGTTGCTCTTAATTCTCTGAATAAGCTACACTGTCAATCAATAATCAGAATTTATTTGAATTCTTAAAATAGAGTTGTTAAAATGCAATAAAACTAGGTTTCTTCTCTGTAGATGTTTATAATAGAAATTCTGGACTAGAAGTCGAGATCTATCTAGTTGCAATTTTGAGCAAACAATGTTTCTGCTCTCATTCTGTAAATAAAGGGTTTATATATGATGATTTGTGTGTGTGTATGTGTGTGTGTGTGTGTGTGTGTGTGTGTGACCGGTAAGGGGATCGCAACCCTTGGTGTGGTGTTGCCCGCACCGCGCTCAGCCAGTGAGCGCACCAGCCATCCCTATGTAGGATCTGAACCCACGGCGGGAGCGCCGCTGCGCTCCCAGCACCGCACTCTCCTGAGTGAGCCACGGGTCGGCCCTATATATGATGATTTTTGAAGAGCTCTTCCATCTCAAATTCTATGATTCATACTTATTTAAAACAGGAGAAATTGCCTTTTTCAGAAAAGCAATAAACTGAGGCCACCCCGTGGCTCACTCGGGAGAGTGTGGTGCCGATAACACCAAGGCCATGGGTTCGGATCCTATATAGGGATGGCCGGTTGGCTCACTGGGTGAGTGTGGTGCTGACAACACCAAGTCAAGGGTTAAGATCCCTTTAAAAAAAAAAAAATAAATAAATAAATAAATAAATAAAAAAGAAAAAAAGAAAAAGAAAAACAATATGGGCCGGCCCGTGGCTCACTCGGTAGAGTGCGGTGCTGATAACACCAAGGCCCCGGGTTCGGATCCCATATAGGGATGGCCGGTTCGCTCACTGGCTGAGCGTGGTGCTGACAACACCAAGTCAAGGGTTAAGATCCCCTTACCGGTCATCTTTTTAAAAAAAAAAAAGAAAGAAAAAGAAAAACAATAAACTGAAGTAAGCAGTCAACTCTGAACGTTTTTGATGAACAGAAGTACTGTATGATGAGTAAAATGAAAATGTTTAATGATGCATTTAAATATATTCTCTTTTGCATATTTAAAAGTAGATGATTAAGTAAAATTATGGTATACGTTCCCTAATTGTTGGAAATGTAAGAGTTATACAGTCTTGGAATTGTGTAAGATATTTCTTTCTTTTTGAGGGAAAATTACACTTAATCTCTTCAATTAAATAAGGTCCATAGTTACCTTGTGAATCTCTTTTCAGTGCAAACATATACTTACACAGAGAAGAGATTAACTTGATCGTCTTTTCACTAATTACAGAGATTAGGAAGTGGCTGCCTGAACTATTTTCCAAAGGATAAGCATTACAAATCATTGAATACGGCAGCTCACCAAGAAGATCCTATTGGTTTTGGGGTAAGTAATTTTAAAAGTTCTCTTTTCCTTAGAATGTCCCATGAATTCTCTTCACATGGGAAGTATGGCTTTCTGAAGACACCAGCTAAGAATCCAATCAGTTTTAAGCAGAGACAATCCATTTATAGCAACTGCAATTTCCAGTGACCTAGATCTGTGGATAGCATCTGTCTTTAGATTGATGACAATGTTGAGAAATGGGTTAGACTGACAGATCAGAAGACCTGCACCCTCTATCTGTCTATAAACAATACAACTTCCCAAGCTCTTTGAAAACTATCCTGGAATTCTTGCTCTCAGCACATCTTGTAGCCCATTATAGAGAATCCTACAATGTCTGAACTGGAAGGGACCTTAAATTCACTACTTCACAACAAATATTTTTGTCATATTGTGCAAGCCACTTGGGGTACAAAGCTGAATAATAAGAGTCCTCTTCTTATGGGGCACATAGTCTACTGGAAATCATTTACTCTATTGTTCTAATGTTATAGATGGGGAGGCTGAGGCCCAAAGTGTGGAATAGAGCCACTTGAGGACTCCCAGTGAGATGAGGCAGAGCTGGGGCTAGAGCTCAGGGCTCTTAATGCCGCTGCATTGTGCTTCTGTGTTGGTTACCTATTCTTGTCAGAAGGCCAATTCTGGCAAATTCTCAAACTGTAGGCTGAAATTCTTCTGGACAACTCTATTTTTTAATGGTAATGGTATGAATGAGAATACAATACTTACTAAGTTTTAGCTGCTGTTCTCTCTGTAGACAGTTCTTCCTAGAACTGGGAAACTCATCACTAGCAGAACCCCAGAAAAAATGGGGCTGGTACTCCTGCTGCCCCATTTACTTCCGTCAGCCCTCTAGCATCTCAGGGAATAGCTAGTTTAAGAGGACATATGACCTGGAGTGGCTGAGATTAGCCCTTAGTCAGATTCCTTCAGTTCTAGCAAATGTTTATACTGGCCACATCTTAAGATTTCCCTTTTTTTCTCTCTGTTTCACCAACAACTAATTCAGGACCTGCACAGATTAGGTGCGTAGGAGGTGTTTTCCGAATGAGTGAATTGATGTGCATCTTTTTTTTTTTTTCTTAAAAAGATGAGTGGTAAGGGGATCTTAACCCTTGACTTGGTGTTGTCAGCACCACACTCTCCAAAGTGAGCTAACTGGCCATCCCTATATAGGGATCCGAACCTGTGGCCTTGGTGTTATCAGCACCACACTCTCCCAAGTGAGCCACGGGGTGGCCCTGATGTGCATCTTTGAATGCATACTTCACTCTCTTTCTTTTTAGTTCTAACCTTGCTGGTTGATGGGGACGATGCAAGTAAATCTAAAAAAACATTTAATTATTCTTTTTATTCTAATATATAATCCAATATTAACATGATTTACTTTCTAGGTCAAGTATTTCTCAAATGTTTTTGGCCTCAGGACTCTTTTTTTTTTTTCCTTTTTTTGTCTTTTTTCGTGACCAGTAACGGGATCGCAACCCTCAGTGTTGCACCCGTACCGCGACCGGCAACGGGATCGCAACCCTCGGTGTCGTGCCCGCACCGCACTCAACCAGTGAGTGGACTGGTCTCTACATGGGATCCGAACCCTTGGAGGGAGCACCGCCATGCTCCCAAGCGCCGCACTCTACCGAGTGTGCCACTGGGCCGGCCCAGGACTCCTTTTCACTCTTAAAAATTATTAAGGACTCCAAAGAGCATTTGTTTATGTAGGTTATAGATTGGATTCAAATTCCTGCTCTGCTACCTCCTATTGACATTAAAACTGAGAAATTTAAAAAATATTTATTTATTAACTTAAAATAACAACAATAAACCTATTGTGCATTAACATAAATAACAATTTTATGAAAAATGAATATACTTTCCAAAACAACAAAAAAATTTAGTTGGAAAGGATGGTATTGTTTAATATTTTTGCAAATCTCTTTAATGTTTGTCTTAAACAGAAGACAATTGGATTCTCATATCTGATTCTGCATTCAGTCTATTGCAATAAACTGTTTGGGCTGAAGTATAAAAAGAAAATCTTATGGACTCCCTAAAAGGCTCTCAGGAATCTCCCATGGTCTTCAGATCACACTTTGAGAACTGCTGGTCTGGGTTATTACCTGTATTGTCTCATTTAGTGTCATTTTCTCTAGCATCTCATTCTTATCACAGGATAACCTCATGATCCTGGTACACTGACTTACAGAAGTGCCACAGTGAAATTGTTTAAAAACAGTCCAGGAAGCAAGGAAGGTTATAACCTTTTAGAATAACTAAGGTTCTTCTTTTTCAAGAAGCTTCTTTAGTGTAAATTCTTTTTTATTTTCAATTAAATGCACTTAGTATTTATTTTATTATGGTAGAGTACATATAACATAAAATTTACCATTAGTGACATCTAGTACATAGACAATATTGTGCAATCATCACTACCATTTAGTTGCAGAACATTTTCATCTCTCCAAAAGGAAACTCTGTACCTATTAAGTAGTCTCTCACCATTACCCTCTTCACTCCAGCTCATGGCAACCACTAATCTGCTTTCAGTCTCTATATATTTGCCAACTATGGATATTTCATAATTAGAATTCTATAGATAGAATTCTATAAATAGAATATACAGCATGTAGCCTTTTGTATCTGGCTTCTTTTGCTTAGCATGATATTTTCAAGGTTCATTCATGTTATAGCCATGTATTAGTACTCCTTTCCTTTTTATGGCTGAATAATATTCCATTATTATAATCCATATTTTGGATAGATCATATTTTGTTTATTCATTCATTCATTAATGGACATCTGAGTTGTTTTTACCTCTTGGGTATTGTGAACAGTGTTGCCATGAGCATTTGTGTACAAATACCCAGGTGTAGAATTGCTGGATCATATGGCAATTCTGTGTCTAACTTATTGAGGAACTCCTTAGTATTGTTTAAAATTAGTTTTGTTTTTGTTTACCTGCTAATGTTTTATTGAAAGCTGCAAGGGGTGTCAGAGTGAAGCAGAGAAAGGAGGAAAAGCAAATGCATACAATTATTAGTCTTTTTTTAAAAATGTTTACTTTTAACATAATCATTTTACCATTATTGTGCCTAAGAAATTAATAGTGTGTATTCTTTTTACTAAACAGGGAACACAACTTCTAGCAGCCACAAGGGATGCTGCTACTCAGGTGCCAACTGAAACGAGCTCTTCCTCAGAAGGTTTCATGTAGGTCCTGTTCCATGATGGGGAAACTGCAAAGCAAACTCAAATACAGCACTTATAAATACAGGTACAGCAGTCCTGCCCTGGGGTCCCAAGTTCTATCTTGCCCCACTGAAACTCTCCATTAATGAAAGAAGGCCCCTGGTCTGTTTTGATGACCTTCTCTGAACAGTTTGGTCTGTTTTCTTTTGAATAAGAAACAGCTTATTAGCTAGTATCTGCTTCCACACATAGAGAGGCCCTATATCTTTGGGTTTATTCTCTAGTGTGAGTAAAGACTCCTGGCTTCTTGGCTTCAGGATTTTCCTTTATCAGATTCCAATGATTTCTGCATTCTGAGCCTTTTCAGAGTAAATAATACCATTTCTGGCCATGTCGGTGGGCGTCCTTTCTCTACTCCTTTCCATCTTTCTCCTCAGCCTGGCTACCATCCTCTCTTTAGCAGGCCCAATGGAATCATAGAAGAGAGAATTCCAACTAACGCTTTTCAAGAGTATAGCCCAGCTCATGTGGATACCGTCTCTGTGGTTGCTGCTTTGAACTCAGACCTTTGTGTCTCCGGAGGAAAAGATAAGGTGGGGTTTGCAGTTTTTCCCAGGAAACCAACTTATTACAGGGAAGGGAAGATATTTTGAAAGGAAGTCTAGGTTTTGCATTTCTAGCAGCAGGTTTGATTAGTATAAAAATATAGGCTTTAGAATTAGAAAGACTGGGTTTAAATCCCTGCTCTGCCACTTGCTGTTACTTTGCACAAGTCTTTAAATTTTTTGAGCTTCAGTCTCCTTAGCCGTTAAGTGGGGATAATGCCAACCTCACAGGACAGCTGTGAGGATAAATGAGCAAACATAGGAAAGATCTTTAGCACTATGCCAGACCACCCATGTGCTTTTTATAAATGGCAAGTATTATTATTCCAGCCAATCCATTTTTACACCTACATGCAGACACGGGAGTTATTTGTCAACAAAAGGAAATTTCTAGTCTCTTCTTTAATGCCTCTTTTGCCAAAATCTTTACACTGGTGTGCACTATAATTTCTCCCTTCTTCTTTTTTTTTTTTTAAATTTAATTTTATTTTATCAATATACAATGTAGTTGATTTTTGTGTCCCTTTACCAAATTCCCCCTCCCCCCTCCCTCTCCCCCCTCCATCAACATCATATCTGTTCTCTTGTCTTAACAAGTTCAAGGAATTGTGATTGTTGTCTTCTTCCCCACCCACTCCATTTGTTTGTGTATTTATTTATTTATTTTTAGCTTCCACAAATAAGTGAGAACATGTGGTATTTCTCTTTCTGTGCCTAACTTATTTCACGATGATTTCTCCCTTCTATGTTTTTGTCCTTCCTCCCATTGTCACTTTGAATCCAATTGCTTTCTCTTTTTCATATTTGTATCTATCATGGCACTTACAGCTAGGATATTTGTAACAAAAACACCCATTATTTTGCAGTGAATAATACTAATAATACCTCTCATTTCCAACAGCCTTTTAGAATCTTCAAATTCCACTTGCATATTGTATTTCACTAGTTCTAAGATGTGCATGTTTTCACATTTTAACACCTCAGAAATCAGTATACATCTAAGTATCATAGTTTAATTGGCAGCATTTTGTTTTAAAATCTATACCATCTCAGATGTAAGAAATTTTATTTATGTGAGCCTTACTCATACCTGTGAAGGGTGCATAGAGCAATGATTATCCCCTCTGTTTTGCAGATTAGGAAACTGGTGTTTAACTAGGCCAAGTGCAACAAGGGCTGGGTCCGCTATAATACATGTTCCTTACTCTAGCAATAAACTGTGGAGACTCAGCCAGAAAACACCTTTAAAATCCTGTTTAGGCACTTAAAGCTGGAGTTTGACATTCTGATTTCAGATGCTGTCTTTTTATTAGTGAGTGATGATGGTTTGCTAATAATCAATAGGTAATAATTTTTTGTAATCCCATCAAGTGGCTCTATGTTTCTGCTCTCTTGTGACTGTGTTAATGTTTAACTGTTGTACCTTAAAGCTGAAATCAGTAACTATGCATACTGTAACCAAGATATTGGGCTTACAGAGTTGTTTGTTGTATAAAGAAAATTGTAAATGTTGTTGCAAACTAACGAGTTACACCATTTTAAAATTTCTTTCCTCCCCCTTTTTCTTTGCCCACAAATGGTATTATAATGCTTGCTTAGTCAAAGAAGAGAGACTAAACAAGGGTAAAAATTTTAACAGTACAGAATTTGCCATCATTTCATTGCCTTGATTCTGTTTGTGTCCTAAGATGCAAAAGAAGTCAGTGGCTTTTAACTGTTTACAAATAGAATATGATTGTAAACTGTACAGTGTGGTTGTGTTTGAATTATGAAATTTCTTCAGATATAATAAACCATGACTTTTTGGCTGCTTAAGAAAAAAAAGAAAATCTTGTTTAGGGAGAAAAATGCTTATAATAAATTATTAAAGTATACACCTGGGAAAAGGGTGGAAAGAAAAATTTTTTCTTTAAACCAGTAAGGGTATCGTAACCCTTGGCTTGGTGTTGTCAGCACCGTGCTCAGCCAGTGAATGCACTGGCCATCCCTATATAGGATCTGAACCCGCGGCCTCGGCGCTACCAGTGCTGCACTCTCCCGAGTGAGCCACGGGGCCAGCCCGGAAAGAAAATTTTAATAACGATTTTCTTTAGCAGATGGGATATGGGTGAGGTTTTTTTTTTTTTTTAACTTTAAGTGGTATTTGTTTCACAATAGTGTGAATATAATTAATAGTACTGAACTAACTGTAAACTTAACCGTGGTTACAATAGTAAAAGAAAAAAAAAAAAAAACTAAAAAAAACCGTGTAATACAATAGGTGGAAAAATCTAATCCCATGTAGAAATCTCCTTTATCATCTATAGCCAGAACCTGAAGCTGAATCAGTTCTCCTTGGGGAGTATTATTCCAAACCCATCAGTAAGGTTTAGAGGAGTGGTGCAGTGTCTTAGGGAGAGACAGAGGGATGATCAAGAGGAAAGAAAAGAAACTCAAAGCAAGGGAACATGAGGAGGAGCACAACAGTAAAACCCTAATGCTTGAAGTAAGTTCCTTGACAGAGAGGAAGTTAGTTACGAGGGGGAAATTCAGGTGGGGAATGAAGTAAAGGTTAGTTTCAGTTAAACAAAAATTGAGCGATTAAAATATTTTAATGCTTCTCTGCAGACAGTTGTGGCCTATAATTGGAAAACTGGAAGTGTGGTGAAAAGGTTCAAAGGACATGAACATGAAATTACCAAGGTAATTGTCAAATGATTATTATTATGAAGGGAATTTGGAACTGAATAACAGAATGTCTAATTGCTCTAGATATTAACAGTGATTGAATGTTCAGTCTTAAGGAAAAATGCAAAGGCTTCATTTGATGCTGTGAAGCCCTACTCTGGGAAAAGCAGACCAAACTATTCACTTAGCTGTTGTTACAGGTATAATGGACACAATTTCTTTTGTTATTAAGCCCTTAATACCTCAGGTAGTAGATAGAGAACAGCTGAGAACAACTCTCCCTGACCTAACTTAACAAGGACATAAGGCTTATGGTGTTTACTACAGCTAGTAATGACAAAATCCCTACGTTCAGCAACCTTCTAGTCTAGTTGAGGAAATTTTTTAAAAGGCAACAAAAGTTAAATAAAAGTTAGTTTGTTAAATAGCATTACAGAGTAGAGTGAGCTTCCAACAAAAATGATAGAGAATGCCAATTTATATAATTCCCCTCTCTGATGGCCACCTAAATGAACCAAAAATTAAGATGCACACTTCTTCTATAATAAAACTAAACATCAGCCCAACCCCATATCCACGCTCTAACATACTTGTTCCCAGATCTTTGGCAGAGTGCAGATTTCACTTTAAAAGAGCTGGTCCTGAATGGCCCTATCAATAGCCCTTTATTTAGAAAGATGGGACTAAAGACATAGGTTGGTTACCAGTAAAATATGACAATGTAACAAAATTGAGGCTGCTTCTAGCTCACTTCTGCTTCTCTTGGTCATCATAAACAGCTAAAGGATATATTTAACTGTCAAAATTCAGCCCTACAACTAAAGTTATAGTAGACCTTGGGCTAAAAGTAATGAAAGTGAACAATTTACCGTGTGTGTGTGTGTGTGTGTGTGTGTCTGTGTGTGTTTGCAATATTTGGGCATGTATTTGGCCTTACTGGACTTGTCCCCAAAGATTGGACTTGCCCCCACCAAAGATGGGACTTGCCCCCATTCAAAGATGAAAAGATTAATAAGCAAAAAGGATTCAAAGTGAGACCTATATTCCTAGATACAGTTTTTTAAAAAAGGATACACACATAACAAGCTAATACCAGATGAAAATGTGCTTTGAAGGAAGAATAACTCAGGAAACAGAAAAAAAATCTGATTAGTACTTTTTATGCTCTATGAATTAAGAGAACATGTACTCCATGAAACAAAAAGTCAAAAAAGTAAGACGACAGAAGAATTATCTGGGAGAGAAAAGATGATTTGAGAAAAAATACAATTAAAAAGTAGAAATTCCATTATAAACAGCAAGATGTAAAATTACTACTTCTGTGAGTAGAAACAGTAACCTGGAGGCAGGCTAATCATATGGAATGTAGTTGAAAATAATAAAATAAACAATTGGCAAGAAGATGACAGATGTGGAAAACAGGCAGCGGAGATTGAATGTGCTCCATAAATTGGTGTTCCTAAAAAAGAACAGAACAAATGAAGCAAAAAAAATTTAAAGAGAATATAGAAAAAAAACTACTCAAATAAAGGAAAACTTTAAAAATTTGAAACATAAAATAACTCAAAGGCTAACTGGATGCCAGGAAAATTAAGTAATCAATACTAAAACATATCCAAGTGAAGTTACTAAACTTCAAGAATAAAGAGTGAGTTCTATAAGATCCTAGCAGAAGGAGGACACCACAAGGTGAAAGAAAAATTAGTTTGGCTTCAAATTTCTTCTCAGCAGCACTAGCTTCCATAGGACAGTGGAGCAATGTCTACAAAATGGCAAGAGAAAGAATGTGACTCAAGAATCCTTTACACAGCTAGAATGTCATTCGTTTGCAAAGGTAATGGAAAGATATTCTTAAGTTTGTAAAATCTCATATGGAAAACATTCCTCAATAATATAATTGAAGGTTTATGATTAAAGAATGTTAATGAATGATGAATGTTAAAGCCAATGAATCTGAAAGAAGTTTCAAACAGAGTCAATGGTATGAGCCTTGAATCCAGTTAAACAGAATTATGTCCAAAAAATGGTCAAAACTAGGGCTATGAAATGAAGTGTAATTGTTATAATTCTTTTAAAATATATATAAATGCAAAAATATTAATAATTTGATAATAGACTGAGACAGAAATCCAAGCGAGTACCTACAAAAGTGGGGAAAAGATAGAACAAATATAATTGTTCTTTTTTTTTTTTTTTCCTTTTTGTTTTTTTTCGTGTCCGGCAACGGATCGCAACCCTCAGTGTCGCGCCCGTACCGGACCAGGACCGGCAACGGGATCGCAACCCTCGGTGCTGCTCCCGCACCTCGCTCAGCCAGTGAGCGGCTGGTCCGTATGTGGGATCCGAACCCTCGGCAGGAGCGCCGCCACGCTTCCCAAGCGGCGCACTGTAGCAGTGCGCCCGGGCCGGCCCAAATATAATTGTTCTAATTTAAAAATTTTTTTTTCCATAGGAGATAGTCTGTAGATACACAGTTTTCTTTCTGAAGTTGATAAATTGAGAATAGGGGTTTAAGGATATTAATATGTATATAAAATTATCAATTAGAAGAACTTTGGTTGTATTTCTTTTTAAATTAAAAAATATAAAGGTAAGAAAGAAAGAAATCTAAAAACAAATATATAAGTTTATAGAAGAAAATGAAAACAGAAATAGATTTTAAAGAGATATATCTAATGCAAAGCAGCTTAAAGATTGGAAGTAAAACAGTGAGCAAAGATAAAACAGATATTTGTGCACCCATGTTGATAGCATTGTTTACAGTAGCCAAAAGATGGAAACAACCCAAATGTCCATTGACAGATGCATGGATAAACAAAATGTGGTAATATACATACAATGCAATATTACTGACCCTTAAAAAGGAATGAAATTCTTTTTTTTTTTTAAAAGATGACCGGTAAGGGGATCTTAACCCTTGACTTGGTATTGTCAGCATCACGCTCACCCAGTGAGCAAACCAGCCATCCCTATATGGAATCCGAACCCGTGGCCTTGGTGTTATCAGCACCGCACTCTCCCGAGTGAGCCACAGGCCGGCCCCAAAAAGGAATGAAATTCTAATACATGTTACAATATGGATGAACCTTGAAAACATGGGAGGTGAAAGGAGCCAGACACAAAAGACTGCTATTGTATGATTCCAATTATATGAGGTAACTAGTCAAATTCAGAGAGACATAAAATAGTGGTTACCAGGGGCTGTAGGGAGAGGAAAATGGAGAGTTGTTATTTAATGGGTATAGAGTTTCAGTTTGGAATGATGAAAAAATTCTGGAGATGAGTAGTGGTGCTGGTTGCACAGCAGTGTGAATGTACTTGATGCACTGAACTGTGCACTTAAACATGGTTGAAATGGTAAATTTGATGTATATCTTACCACAAGTCAAAAGTAAATAAAAAATAAAAATAGAAAACACCATGAAAGATATCAGAACAGGAAAAAAGAGGTGAGGAAACATATATCAGGCAAATACCTGATCTACAAAAAGGAAGGAGTTGTAAGAATAATTCAAACAAAGTTTGATATCCAGAAGCCCTAATAACAGTGCACATAGTTAAACACAGTTCAAGGTTGGTGTTGTGGCTCCAACACAGTTAAACACACAGTTCAAGGTTGGTGTTGTGGCTCCACTGAGCCAGGCTCCTATTTTTGGGGGGTGGGTGGGAGGTGGGGGTGGTGGCTGGCCAGGACAGGGATCCAAACCATTAACCTCAGTGTTTATCAGCACCACGCTCTACTGAGTGAGCTAACAGACCAGCCCTCTGTCTTCCTTGTCTGCCGTCACTAGAGCCTAGCTTCTTTTTCAAGTTTACCTCCTACTCACAAGATGGCTGCTGCAGCTCCAGTCATCATATATGATCTCAAGGAAGCAGGAAGGAAGAAAGGGCAAGAGCAAAAGGTTGTTTTTGTCAACCCCTTATAAAGAGTTTCTCGAAGTCCCACTTCCACTTACATCTCATTGGCTACTCCTGGCTTCAAGGGGGCTGGAAAAATCTGAATTTATAGCTGAGTGCATTGCCATACCAAACAACCTAGAGATTTTATTGTTAAGTAAAACTGGGAAAATTGATGATGGGTGCACTACTTGCAGTTTGCTACAGTATGGATACAAAAATCCTAAATGAAGTATTAGCAAATAGAAGCTAACATTTTGCTAAAAGAATAGCGTAGCATGACTAACTGAGCTTTGTTCTAGGAATGCAGAAATGGTTTAACATTAGGAAGTTAGTAAATATGATTCTCTATATTAATTGGTCAAAGGGAGAAACACATGATCATCTTAGTAGATCAGAAGATCCAGCACCCATTCCTCTAGAATCGCTTGATAAAGTAGAAATAAATGAATCTTTATGTGATTGAAAATAAATATAAAAAAGAATAATATCTCTTTAAAAACAAAATACAATGTGTGATATTACAACATAAAATGACATAATATATGGTGGTTATATGATTAATGAGAATGTACAGTACGTGAGAGTGCTTTATACACTATACCCATTTTGAGTGTGGTGATGATAAAGTGCTAAAGAGACCACACAAAAAACAAAGTTCTATAGGAGATCCAAGAGGGAGAGACCCCCATGGAGGTGAGATGATCTGAGGAGGTTTAATGGAGGAGGTGAGATCTTGAACCTGACCTTGAAGGACAGGAGGAAATCTGCTACATAAAGAGGAAAGGGTAGCACAATGAGAAAGGTGGAAATTCAAACTGGCTTTCCATTCTTAGATTTCAAATTAGGTATTACTCTTTTCAAATTGTGTACGGGGAGGGAGTTAGGCAAACCTATCTTTCCCCCACTTTAAAGTCCAATCCAGCAAGCACGCCAGAGCTATTTCTGGTTTTTGTTGGTTTTTTTTCCCCTCCCTGAGCAGGTGGCTTGTATTCCCGAATCGAACCACTTCTTCAGCGCCTCTCGTGACAGGATGGTCATGATGTGGGACTTGCATGGTTCTTCACAACCAAGGCAACAGCTGTCTGGCCATGCCATGGTGGTCACTGGATTGGCTGTGAGTTCAGGTAAAGTAAAGCACATCTCTCCCCAACACTTTTGTACTTTCTGAAAAGCCCTGGTCAAGCCCGTCTCATGGGCTGTCTTCTTGCCATTGTTTCCAAAGACTCATCACAGCTGTGCACTGGCTCTCGGGACAACACCCTGCTGCTGTGGGATGTGGTGACGGGACAGTGTGTGGAGAAGGCGTCTTTCTCCAGGAACCTGGTACGAACTCAAATGTGGTGTAGAACAGGGCAGTGGAAGGGAGCAAAAGGCCCGGGAGAGAGATCAGGAGACCACAACCAGGCATTAGAAACTTGGGTCCCAACTGCTGCGCCCCCTCAACTTCCTGTGAGACCGTGGCCTCTCAGTGTTATTTAATTAAATGATCTCTTGAGTCTTTTGCTCCAGAGAATGATTCCACCAGATTATACTGGAACTTACCATGTTGTTCTGATTTATTCCTTCAGAATATAGTGATTCCATTTCTTCTGGGCCAGACACTGCCAGGAATGGGATTAGTGACCTAGGACACAGTTCCTGCCTTCCAGGAGCTCACAGCTTATGCTTATTGTATGTTCTCTATATGTAACATTATGCAGAGAAATAAGCATTACCTTTTGCTTTCTGTATAATTTGCTCTGTTTTTGAAGACCAGTCATTTTCTGGTAGCAGACTGGTAGATAAACTGTACAACTTTTGGGGTCAGTCAGACCTGAGTTCAAATTATGGATCTATCATTTATTAGCTGTTACCCCAAGAAAGTTACGTAAGCTCTTAGAGTCTCATTGTCTTCATTTATAAAATGAGGAGAATTATATCACCTGATAAGGTTCTTCAGTGGATAAAATGAGATAATATATGTGAAACTCCTGTCATGTGCCCGACACATGGTAGACGTTCCTTTAGTCGTTATCAAATTTCAGTCCTAGTCATTGTGTTAGTCCGTTTCTGTTGCTTATAACCTAAATACCTAGAACTGGATAATTTATAAGGAAATAATATTTATTGCTTACAGTTTTGGAGGCTGGGAAATCCAAAGTCCAGGGAACACATCTGGTGAGGGTCTTCCTTGGTGGTGGCTTCAGTGACACAGGGTACCACATTGTGAGATGGCAGAAACAGAGAGAGAAACTCTCATGTGCTCTCTTTTTAAAGCCCTCAGGATCACGCTCACCACCACCATTATTAATCCATTCACTAGCCATGGTCCTCTAAATCTAACCACCTCTTCAAGGCCCCACCTTTCAATTACCATAATAGGATTTCCCACCCTTAACAGTTACAGTGGATATTAAGCTTCAGTGAGTTTGGGGGGACAGTCAATCTACAGCAGTCATCTTTTCTAATTTCGAAGACAACTGTCAGTGACAAGATGTGCTTGCCTCATGCCCTCCATATTTGTGTAGGTTGCTGGAAGAAAAGAAAATCCTGTAATCTTTGCACACTGTCCCATGCCTGTCCAGCAGGGGGCTGCAGGGATAAAGAGAAGCACAAATATTCTTCTTGAACCCCATGAGGTGGTGTTAGACTAGAGTTTCAGTGGTCCCACCATAGAACAGGGGCTGCTCTCCTAGCTGCCACCCAGCCAGCAGTTCTCTACCACACGGCTGGGGTTTCAGGCACCCTGGGGTACCTGCATACATTTTGGCACTCATAACTGGCCCAGCTGCTCCCATTGCTGCTGCTAACTTAGGAGATACAGGTAGAGCATGACTGATAGGTAGCTGCAAAACACAAAAGCCCTCTAAGTCAAATGTACCAGTTCAGAATCCTTAAGAAAAGGTACAGCAATGCTGTGTAGCACTGTTTACAGGAATTACAGCAGAGGAGTGACTTGGTATGGAGAAGTATTGAAAATTTTGCTTTTTCCAGGTCACTCATCTGTGCTGGGTCCCCAGAGAACCATATATACTACAGACTTCTGAAGATAAAACCATCAGGTGGGCTTACTGAGCTGCAGTGAAGTTGTTTCTGGTGAAGGTTTGTGGCTCCCATGCTTACATGACTCCACCTCTGCTCTGCTTCTCCCCATTGCTGTGCCCTTCCCAGAGCCCCCCACCCCTCTGCCCCTTGCTGGTGCTGGGGCCTCTCTGATCTGGCCCCATGGATCATCTGGATAGAGGTTGGATGCCAGGGGATCAGGCCATGGAAAAGCCCCTGTTGTGGATGGTTTCAAAGCAGCCAGTGCAGCCAGCTCCCACTGTGGGAATGTGTTCAGATTAACATCAGGATCGGTCACTTGCTCGTGCCATGATGTCAGGCTGCCTGGCTCTACTTGCTACCGCTGCATGGCTCCTGGTGTTCTCAATCACTCAGCCCTCAGCTGAAGCCCTCCCTGGGGCATCAGCGTGGGAGTCAGCATCAGGGAGTCAAATGAAGTCAGTAGTTCTTAGACTGAAGAGCATGACTAGAAACTGGCTCTCAGAAGAAATTCTACTTAGGAAGTGGCAGGAATGAGATGAAGATGTACAAATGAGAAAGAGGCAAAACAAAACACTCCCCTGTGTACCCCAAGGCCAAGGTTGGCCAAGGCCTGTAAATCTTTTGTATCTGATTCTGGAATGATGACTGCTCTTCTATGTATAATAAGTATCTATTTTAAATTTTGAGTCACAGGCACAGAAATATCCTCTTGTCTGTTTAAAGCAGTGTCCCAAAGTACCAAATTAACAAATTAACTTGTACAATTAAGATGCTTGATCTACGTTCCTATTAACTGATCTCAAAATAGAAAGAACTCAGATGTCATTCAATTTGGTTACTTCCTGCCAGCTTTAGAGCCTCAAAGATTGATCTGGTTCATGCTGCTGTTTTTAGGTAAATCATGACATTCCATCCTGACTGGCCTAAGCAGCCTTAAAGAGCAAGAATTTTATGTTAGTGGGTTATTATAGGTATATTTCAGACACATTTACTACAAACTCATTTTCTGCTTTAATTTCTTTTAGATTATGGGACAGCCGGGGGCTGCAGGTAGCTCATATGTTTCCTGCAAAGCAGCATATTCAGACCTACTGCGAAGTCAGCGCAGATGGACTCAAATGTATCTCTTGCAGCAGTGGCTTTGGAGGGGAAGGCTGTGAAGCCACGGTAAGAGACTGTGTGGGGTCCAGGTATCTGGTTGCTGATGAACAAATTACTTACTCTAGCCTCATGCCTGTAGCTGGGCTGCACAGGCAGGCTCTGCCAATGACTCAGGCCTATTTCAAGTGCATACTGTGAGTGATCCTTTGCATTCCAGATGTTTCTTTTAAGAAACATTCATTGACCTAGGTCACTCTGAATTGGTAGGAGAAAAGTAGAAGAGAGTCAAGATAGGGAAGAGCTAAATGCAGAACTTAGAAAGGAGAGGCACTGTTTGAAGAACAAATGTATTCCCATTGTATATGTGGCCACAGTAAAAGGAGTTCAAGCTCTTTAGGAAATTTGGAGCTCCAGTGTTGATCCAGGGCCCACCTCATCCCTTACCCATATACCTTCCTTACTATCTTCCTTTCAGGATAGATTGCCTAGGCTCTTCCAAAGTACCTTAGATTCATAATTGTAGAATATCAGTTAAAGGGTTATCTAGTATCCAAATAGAACAATTAAAGCTCCCATTTAATCAAACATTTATTAAGTGCCAGGCACTGGGCTGAGCATGTTACATACACTATTTCATTTAATCCTTTTTTTAATTTATTTTATTTATTTTTATTTTCGAGACCGGCTGCACCGTGCTCAGCCAGTAAGTGCACCGGCCATCCCTATATAGGATCCAAACCTGCACGCTCCCAGCGCCGCACTCTCCCAAGTGCGCCACGGGCTCGGCCCTCATTTAATCCTTAACACAGCCCCATGAGTCAGGTACTATTATAATTCCTGTTTTACAGATGAGGAAATAGAGGCATGGTAAGCTGAAATCTCTTATAGAAGAACACACCCCTAGTAAGTGGTAGATCGAGGTGTTGCAGGCTTTGGATGTAGCATCTCTTCTCCAAGCTAAGCATTTCGAGCTCCTACAGCTATTCACTGGATGACACAGTGTCTGGTGACTTCATTATTTTTTTAGACACAATTCAGTTTGCTCTCCTTCCTCAACATTATTCTCCAGGTGTGGTCTGATCTGTATCAATGAGTGGGGCTGGTGGGACTGCCACTTCCTTTGATATGGACACTAAACTTCATGTATCAAGGTTCAGCATCTAGGCATTTTTGTTTTTGTTTTTTTGGTGGCTGGCCAATACAGGGATCCAAACCCATGACCTTGGTGTTACAAGGTGGCGCTCTAACCAGCTGAACTAACCAGCCAGCCCTCAGCCTCTAGGCATTAAATCAGAATGTCTGCACCTATATGTACTTATGAGAAGGTGCTCCTAACTGTGGGGTCCCTACAGGACCCACAGATGCCAAGAAGCTGATATAAGGCAGCTCTTGGTTGTCATGGAAAGCAAACAACCTCATTCTATTTCATCATGCTGTAACACTGGGAGCTTTTACTTTCCCAGCCACGAAGAAGGCAACAACCCTTCTGGCATATCCTTAACCAGGGTTGTTTGGGACATAGCTAATGCTTAAAAAAATCCCTGCATGGATGGGTGGTTGGGTGAGTGGTGCGGATGGAAAGGATCAAGATGGGGTGGCTACATGAGTAGGTAAATGGAGGGAAAATGTGGATCATGGGAGAGTGAGGAGACGGATATGAATGAATGAAGCATGTACAAAGCTAGACAAATATGTATGTATGAGCTGGTCCATGTTGCTACTTTGCAGTTGTGGGACCTGAGGCAGACGAGGAACAGAATATGTGAGTATAAGGGGCATTTCCAGACTGTTGCATCCTGTGTCTTTCTACCAAGAGCACTGGCTTTGATGCCTGTAATTGCTACCTCATCACATGATTGCAAGGTGAAGATTTGGAACCAAGATACTGGAGGTAAGGAGCCTGCTGTTGGTGTTTCCCAGAAGATACATGAGGTCTAAAGGCTTCCTTAAAACTTTTTCTTTCCATTGCTCAGAACATACAAAGCCACCATTTCCTACCACTGTCCAGTCCCCTAATGGTTAAGAGGTGACACCAAGATGGCAGAGTCTGTTCAACCTGTGACTAGAATCCATCACCATGTATCCCCTGGTACCATGTTGTGTAGATTCATTCCTGAGAGCTCAAATATTTTTGGCTCTTTCTTTCTTCCTGAAGTTTCTCATGAGGTTTTAACTTGTGACACTCAAAATGTCTAGAAAAGGAAGCAAAAATTGCCACTTTTGAATTCCTTTTTCAAGGAGTGAGAGCCTCAGCTCTTGGTGGGGGGATGGGAGGGAGTAAGGATGATCTCAGAAAGACTGCCCTGTTGTGACACTCTACCTGATGTTTAAGTAAGGTCATGACACTTCAAAACACCAGAGAAAAAAGACGTCTTAAGGAACACCACTCCCCAGAGTCCTCAGTGTGCTGGAGCCAGCTCCTAGTGGCTCATTTTTTTTTTTCCTTTTTTTGTCTTTTTTCATGTCCGGCAATGGACCGCAACCCTCAGTGTCGCGCCCGTACTGGACCGGGACCGGCAACGGGATCACAACCCTCGGTGCTGCGCCCGCCCCTCGCTCAGCCAGTGAGCGGGAACCGGTCTGTATGTGGGATCCGAACCCTCGGCGGGAGCGCTGCCGCGCTCCCAAGCGGCGCACTGTAGCAGTGCGCCACCGGGCCGGCCCCCTAGTGGCTCATTTTAAATGTTTAGGAATTTTGCCAGCTGGTTTTTATTTATTCATTTTTTTTGCAGCTGGCTAGTATAGGGATCCAAACCATTGACTTTGGTGTTATAACACTGTGCTCTAACTAACTGAGCTAAGTGGCCAACCCCTTTAAACAACTGAGCTAACTGGCCAGCCACGAGCTGTTTTTTTTTCTTTGGTCCTTTTTTTTGAGACCGGCCGCACCGTGCTCAGCCAGTGAGCACTGTGAACGCACCGGTCATCCCTATATAGGATCCGAACCCATGGCGGGAGCGCTGCTGCGCTCCCAGCGCCGCACTCTCCCGAGTGCGCCACGGGCTCGGCCCCAGGAGCTGTTTTTTAAACCTTTGGTAGCTTGAAATCTGGTCATGGTGGGGAGTGCACCACAAAAACAGGCAAGTGCTATGAATAAGTATTGTTGTATATTTTCTTCTAGTAAGCTGGTTTACCAGCACCCCACTGCCTCTATACTATTGTATCCCAGACACAGGGTTCTGCCAGAGACAGGAATAACATTAATTTAGAACACTTCAAACCAAATCCCTCCTATCAATCCTCCAGAAACTCAGCTCACCCTCAGGGGAAGATAGGGTATCCCCCTCAGAGAAAACAGATGGACCATGTCTGGTGGCACTCTGCAAACAGCTGTGGCCACAAGCCAAACTTCCATAGTAAGGCCAGTCCTGCTGTACTCTTACCTGGAGTTGGCTTCTCCAGCTGCCCAGGGGTAACAGTTGCAGGAGATAGGGGGTAGCAGATGTTTTAGATTTAATGATCATAAACGTGGGACCAGGGAGAACAAGGTCTGAAAGTGCTGACCTGACTAGGTGGCACAAATGCCCTGGCCACTGCATATGCACCTGACGTTCTCAGAAGAGCAGCTTCCAAGATGCAGACAGAGGAAGACTGGGGCAGCTGGAAACCCCTGGAGACTGCCCTTCAGGTTCTCTCATTATCCTTTATCTTGAAGGAAGCAAGACCCCAGGAAGCCAGCAGCTGACGATCAGTATTCTTATCTGTTTTTCCCTGCCTTGGCCCCTGCTTTGTTACCTGGACAGGTAACTGAGGGAGCTTTTTAACGTGTCCTTACCAGGTGAGGCCCCAATTGTCTAAACATACTCCTTGGTGGTATACGTCCTGTTTGGCTCACATGCCACTGTCTACATTTGAAGTCTTGGGGTTGACCCAAGTTCTGACTTCTCTGCTGTGTGCTTTCTTCTGGTGCCAGCAGGGCTCTCTTACATGGGTTAGACACACAGCACATGCTTTATTTCTTTAGATTTCTCACAAAGACATCGCATTTCATGATATTGCACTCTTGTCTTAATCTGCTGATTCCCCCTTCCTCCCTTAGCTTGCCTTTTCACCTTATCTCTGGATGGATCAGGACCTTTGACTTCCCTGGCTGTTGGCGACACCATCTCCTTATTGTGTGCAAGTTTCAGGAGAGGAATTCACTTACTCAGACTGGACCACAGCCAAGGGCTGGAACTGCAGGAAGTGGCAGCATTCTGAGGCCAAGAGACATTCACTGGACAATATCAAACCATGGTCTCTCCTTTCTCAGTGTGGCTGTGTGTCTTTCCACGTTATCTTGGAGGGAGTAGAACATAGGGTGGGTATTCTTTGCTTAGGTTCGCTTAGAAGGTATATCAGTGTTAGAAGTTAATTTTAGTCCGATGGCTCAAAATCAGGTAAAGAGTTTAGAAACATGGACTAAACATAAGGTTCTTAATCTAAGTTAAATCCAAATGCAATTTTTTGGTGAGATTTTTGGGACTAGTCTTCAAAAAAAGTTATTGCTCAAAATGATAACCTACAGGTGTACAAGTGGTAAGTCTCTGTGAGAGTCAGAACATGGGGCTTGAGTCTATTTAACTGACCTTTCCTATGTCTCCACAAAAGAAAAAAAGGCAGTGGGTAGAGAAACTCTGTTTTGGTTGCCTCAGAAATAATAGAGATAGGAAAAAATAGTGGCTTCTACTCAAAGTAGTGGGAGTGGTAAAGCCTGCCTGCTCTTGGTACCTCCCTAGACCAGTGCAGAGGTTGCATGAAAATGAGACCTGACATGGCTTGAAGAGGCTGATGACTGCAAGGGCATTGCCCGGAATTATAGGAGTTGTCAAACCTGTTCTATGGAGAAGAAAACAGGGAGGTTCACAGATTAAGGCTGAAAAAATTTCATATGCAATTGTAACATTTTTTTTTTTTTAAAGATGACCAGTAAGGGGATCTCAACCCTTGGCTTGGTGTTGTGAGTACCACGCTCAGCCAGTGAGCGAACCGGCCATCCCTATGTAGGATCCAAACCCATGGCCTTGGTGTTATCAGCACTGCACTCTCGTGAGTGAGCCACGGACTGGCCCGCAATGTAACTTTTTTATTTAGTTTTTAATAAATTCTTTCTTGGGAATAGCCAGAGTGAGGCAAAGAGAATCTCTGAAACAAGAATAGAACACAGAGAAAAAAGTGGAGGGATAGAGTCCACTGTGTCCCAGCCACTGAGTTCCCTTCGGGGAGGAGGGGCAGGGTGCTCAGGTCCACCTGTGTGGCCCTCAGGAGTCAGTCCCCAGCCTGATGCTCACAAGCCCAGTTTCCTAGAGAAAATGGAGTCCCCCCTGCTTTCAGACAAGCCTACACATAAGGCAACTGAGGCCTGGAGATTCCCTTTCTGACAAGACCCAGCCAAAGAAAGATTTTGCATTTGTCTTCTCTGGGCTCTGGCTGTCCCTAATATCAATGGCTGAGAGCCATCTTCTGTGTCTCCCTCCTACTCTTTAGGTCCAGCTCTTCCCCCACACCATCTCTAGTGACGGGATGAGAATCCGTTTCTAGTCTAGTGCAGAGTCAGACCTGTGTTTAAATCTCCACTTCTCCACTTAGCAGGCTGATCTTGGGCAGGTTATAAAATCTCAGTTTCCTCACTTACGATGCTCACAATCATACCTTCCTCACAGGGTGGTTCTGAGGATGGGACATAATTACATTAAACTCAAGCAAGGCAGTAGATGCTGGCAAATGGTAGCCATAGTTATTTTTATTTACTGTCTTTGTCCAGATGAAATGCTCTCTCCCACACTAAATGTTAACCATTCCTTCATCCGTTCTTCTTACATCTTATTTCTAACCCTTTAGTCATTGTTCAGCTTTCCTTTAATTCCTTAAGTTACGGATCTTTGAGCTCCGGAAGGACAAAGGGGTGGTGGTGCAAGAGGAAACTGCTTCATCGAGCACCTGCGGAGGGCTAAATACATTTATCCTAACTACAATTCTTGTTATTCCCATTTCACAGATGAGGAAGCTGAGGCCCAGAGACATGCAGAACTTTGCCCAAAGTTACACACATAGGTAGGGAAGAGCTGAGATTTGAACCTGGGTCTGCCTGACTCCAAGTTGGAACACTTTCCTTTGCATCCTTTTGCCTTTGCGTGATGTCATAAAGCTTTGCTGTTTGTTTAAGAAATGCATAGACCATGGGTTGTTTGTGTATTTTTAAGACCAGTTATTAACTTTTTGGCTCCAAGGAGATACCCTTGACCAGGTGCCTTGGGGCAGTAGACAGGTATCTCAGGGAAAATCCTAGCTGGATTATTATGCTGCAGCTGATACTCCCCTAGAAGGAAGCCAGGTAGCAAATCAGAAAATCCAAGGGAGTAGGTTGGGAGGGGGCCCTGGGGAAGGGGGACAGGCTGCTGTAAGAGGGAAAGTACACATGAGAAAATAGTAAGCCTCTGATGAGTTAGCAGGTTTCTATTACCAATAAAGTTGTTTCCCTAAACTTAATATATGTGCTTGATGTCAAAATTCCCTATCTGTGTATTTTAAGTAGAAAATAGATTAATAAATACTAATGCTTGTAGGGGATTTTTTTTTTGGTCTGATATGCCCTAATCACATACTCTTAGCATCTAAGATACAGGCTGCTAAAATTCATTCATTCATTCAACATTCATTGAATGGTTCTTTTAGAGGCTGCCCCTCTAAATCATATAAAGGAATTTTCAAAGACAGTTGACATTTTTCCAGGAAAGTATAAAAGCCCTTGGAATTTAGTCAATTATATATTTAAATTTTAAATAAATTTATATATTTAATTACATATTTATCATTTAAGTATGTTGTTATATTAGTGCATTTCTGTTGCTTATAAACATACCTGAAAACTGGGTCATTTATAAAGAGATAAAATTTATTTCTTAAGGTTTTGGAGGCTGGTAAATCCGTGGTCCAGGGGATGCATGAGGTGAGGGCCTTCTTCTGGATGGGAACTCTCTACAGTGTCCCGTGGTGACCAGGGTGTCACATGGCAAGAATGGGCTGAGCAAGAAAGCCAGACTTTTCACTTGCCCTCCTTTTGAAACCATGAGAACCATGCCCATGACAACCTATTAAACCATAATGGATCAATCCATTCACAAGGGCACAGTCCTTGGGATCCAATTGCCTCTTAAAGGCCTCATCTTCCACCACATTGCAGATTGAGTTCCAACATGAGCTTGGGGGCAAGGGGGACATTCAAACCACAGCATTTATATATTGAAGGAAAATAAGTGGTGATTATTAATGGTTTTCATTTTAACACAGGAATTACCAGCAAAATATAGAACTCAGGTCACTTGGCATTTTTAACCTTTTGACACTGAGAAAAAGAAACTTAGCTATTTCTGAGTGTCTTTTTGAAAACATAATTACTAAAGAGCAGCCTCATCATTAAAAATGCGATAGACTGCTAGTTGTGAAATAGAGTTCCCTACACCCTCATAACATACTCTATATGCTTCTGTGGAATTGCTTGCTTAGCCTAAGTAACTCTATTTTGCCCCCTGTCTGACCTGCAGACTACCCCCCGCTTCTGCATGAGAAACCGTTGACCTTCTCATAGAAACAAAAACAATTGCATAGAAACAGGCGCCATACACAGTGAATTATTACATAGGAACAGGAACCATACACAATGAAACTTGTATGCTTGACTGCTCGAACGGCTCATTCTCGGCCTCTGTGACCTAGCTCCCTACCTTGCTTTGTGCACCTGGACAAACCTGTGTGCCAACGGGATGTAGTTTTTGCCTTTAAAAACCCTACAAGACCAAGCCCCGATGCTGCTCTTCCTTGTTTGCTCCTTGGGAGATGGTCGCTGGCCAACTGGAGTGAATAAACTGCCGTTTTCTGCACGAGTGGCATGTAAGTGCATTTCTTGTGGGAGGGTGCCTCACAACAGTTGTTTTTCTGAACTTGGAATGTCTCCTTGCCACAGGCTGCCTGGCTAAGACTACATTCCCAGCTAGGCATGCCATGAGAATAAGGTCTTGTCAGCGGATCGTGAGTGGAAGTGATGTGTGTAACTTCCACTGAGTTAGCTTGAAAGAAATGTGCCTGTCTAGGGTCACCCCTCTGTCTCCCTCCCCACTAGCTGGAATGCAGACTGCCAGTAACAGCTTCAACTCTTCAGATGATGCCAAGATGATGGAACAGAAAGATAGAAGGAAGCTGGGGCCCTGAGTAACCTTGAGGAGCTGAGCTGCCCCACCAGCCTGACTGGCTGGGCTGTTACCTGAAAGGGAAATTAAATTCAATCTTTTTAAGTCACTTTATAATATTTAACTTCTAATTCAAGTATAGTAATTATATAAAAAAATTACAGATGTCTTAAGTTTTCTAGCTCACTGAATTTTTATAAACTGGACACACTCTAGTAAAAAGTATCTAGATGAAGAAGTGTAATATATCCAGGAACCCAGATGGTCTTCCTCATACTCCTCTCCAGGCCTATTTGTCAAGGACTTAGTAACAGCATAAATTGACTTGCCACCTTTCCTACTTTATGTAAGGGGAATCATACAGTATTGCAGTAGATAGGAAATAATGGTCATAATTTTTTCCCATTCCTGCACGCATGACCCTTTGTAATGTGACTTTTCATTAAGTAGGGTCTATTTCTGCATCCCTTAAATCTGGGCTGACCTTTTCAGTTGGTTTGACCAAGAGAATGCAGAGGAACAGACACTTTGCAACCCTGAGGCTAGGCCTTGAAAGGCTTTGCAGCTTCTACTTCACCCTCTTGGAATCCTGCCCTCTCAGATCACCACAAAAGGAAGGTGGTCTATGCCAAGTGGAGAAGATCTGAACACCACCAGAATGAGGTCATGGGAATGGGGACCTTCCAACCCAGCCAAATCTGCAGCTGAATGCAGCCTTATAAGTAAACTCAGGTGAAGTCAGAAGAGAAACTGCACAGCTATCCCACAACATCATGAGAAACAATAAATCACTGTTGCTTTAAGAGACTAAGTCTTGGAGCCGTTTCTCATGCTGCAATAGATTTAAGTGAAACAAGTATGTGCTCTTTATTTTGGGTCAGGCTTCTTTTGCTCAACATGTTTATGAGATTGATTCATATTGTTGCATGTGATTGAATACCAGTCATCCTCATTGCTGTATTGTATTCCATTGTGTGAAAATAAAATAATTTATCCATTTAACTACTGATGGGCATTTGGGTAGTTTCTAGTTTGGGGCTCATGAATAATGCTGCTATGGACATGCTAATAATGCATGTTTTTGGTGAACATATGCATGTATTTGTGTTCATTATATAACTAGCAGAGGACCTCCTGGGCCATAGGGTAATTCACATGGTCAACTTTAGTAGATAATGCCAAACAATTTCCCAAAGAGATTGTACCAATTTACCTCCCACTAGCTGTGCTGAAGAGTTAGTAGAATTTCAGTTGTTCCACACTTTTGCCAGTACTCTGTGCACTTTACAACCCTTAGCTTTAAAGACAAGTGCATAGATGTTGAAGAGTGCACCAGGGGAGTGCTAGCTCCATGAGAACAATAGAAGGAAGCTGGACCAACTGGTTTTGGCATCCACTCTTCTCCTGGACACCTCCTGTTAAGAAGCCAGGACTTAACAATAAAAACTGATATGTGGTTCTCTTGCTCAGCCACTTGCCATGTGACACCCTGCGTTCACTGTGGAGAGTCACCACTCACCAACAAGGCCTCAGCAGATGTGTTCCTTGGACTTTGGACCTCCTAGCAACCCAAACTGTAAGGAATTAATTTTATTTCTTTATGAAAAGAAAAGGGGGGGGGGGCTGGCCCGTGGCTCACTTGTGAGAGCGTGGTGCTGATAACACCAAGGCTGTGGGTTCGGATTCCTATATAGGGATGGCCAGTTAGCTCACTTGGGAGAGCGTGGTGCTGACAACACCAAGTCAAGGGTTAAGATCCCCTTACCAGTCATCTTTAAAAAACAAACAAAAAACTGATATGTGTACGGTGCTCTATATCTTACATACTACTTTCACAATCATAATCTCATCTGAGACTTCCAATAAAATAACATGGTGAAATAGATGGCTTGGAGATTATTACCTCTGTTTTACAGAGAAGAAAACTGACTTGCCGAAGGTCACACAGCACATGGCAGAGCCCAGATGGGAGCAAGGTCACAAAGCATGTGGCACAACCCAGATGGGGGCTTCGCTTCTACAATCAAAGGCAATAAGACTACCTTCCTTTTGGTTTTTTTTTTTGGACACGCAGACTGGTTCTTCCCACCAAGGCCACCTACTTTCAATGGCGTTGTCCTGGTGGTTGTCGGCAAAGAGGCTGAGGGGAAGGGGGCAGGTAGGAGATGTTTGCACCTTTGGAATAACTGACACAGATTTAAACATAATAGACAGAAGGAATACCCAATTTATTCCTAGATGTTATCTCTCCAGGTTTTGGAACATAGCATCCTGCCTATTCAAGGTCTTGCATACACCAGATCGAAAAGCCTAGCTTTGGGTGATGGGGATTAGCATCAACTGGCACTGCTTGTCAAGATGCAGGACTCTCAGTTCATTTGGAAATAGTCTTTTGGTAACTGTCTAACTTCACATGACTAGTAACCATGCAGATGTTAAAAATGAGGCTGCATGGAATGTTGACCATGATTAACTCTGTCAAAAACACAAAAATACAGCATCATCACATTTTTTTTTTTTTTTTTTTTTTTTTTTTTTTTTTTTTTTTTTTTTT
>NW_007726548.1:400777-422347 GCF_000696425.1 Galeopterus variegatus
GCAACGGATTGCAGCCCTCGGTGTTGCCCCCGTCCTGGACCGGGGACCGGCAACGGGACTGCAACCCTCGGTGTTGCGCCCGCGCCTCGCTCAGCCAGTGAGCGGGAACCGGTCTGTATGTGGGATCCGAACCCTCGGGCGGGAGCGCCGCCGCACTTCTCAAGCGGCGCACTATCCAGTGCGCCACCGGGCCGGCCCCAGCATCATCACATTTTGGTAAAAATATATCCATACATATGTCTGTACATCCACAGTTGAAGGCCTGGAAGAAATGTGGCAAAAATATTGACAGTGTTATATCTGGGAATTGGGTTTAAAGGTAAATTTATTTTCTACTCTATGCCTTTATGTTTTAATATTTTTTCTTTTTTGCAATGAGGATGTATCAGTTTTTTTAAACTTATTTTTGAAATAGATAATACATTCACATAGTCACAATCAAGTGTACCAAAGGTTATACAATAAAAATTCTGTCTGCCTTCCATCTGGCTCCCACTGGAGGTAACCAGTATGACCAGCATCTAGTATATCCTTTCAGGGAAACTATGCATACACAAGCAAATACGTGTTTGTTTTTTCCTATTTCAATTTTACAATCAAAACACAATAAGACTACTTCATTTTAGTTTTTTTTTTTGGTTGTTGGCTGGTACGGGGATCCAAACCCTTGACCTTGGTGTTATAACCAACACTTTAACCAACTGAGCTAATCAGCCAGCCCACCTTCATTTTGAAGAAAAGGCTGTAGAAGATTATTTCATGATGTAGAAAGATAAGTGAAAAAAAAAGAGGCTGTAAAACAGTATGTAGAGTATGACATTTTCTAATAATTTATGAAAAATATGTATTTCTTTAGTTAAAATATAAAGAAAAGAGACAGAAAGGCTATCCATTCAAATGTGTTGGTGATTATTTCTGTATGTAGGATTTTCGGTGAGTTTATTTTCTCCTTATAGGCGGTAGTGTAGTCTGTTGGTTGAAGGCATGGACTCTGGCACCAGGCTGCCTAGTTCAAATCCCAGCCTGCCACTTCCTAACCATGTGATTTTGGGCAAGTGGATCAACCTCTCTGTGCCATAGTGCCCTCATCTATAAAATGGAGAAGGTGATGATGACAGCACCTGTCCATAGAGCTGTCATCAGGGCTAAGTTATAAAATTCAGGGAGAGCTCCTTGAATAGTTGATGTTATTGTTGTTGTTGTTGCTGCTGCTGGCCAGTACAGGGATCCAAACTCGTGACCTCAGTGTTACAAGCCTGCGCTCTAACCAACTGAGTTAACTGGCCAGCCTAAGCCCCTAGAATAGTGCCTACCATTGTTCCTAAGTGTGAGTAACTATTATATTCATCTGTGTTTCCCAATTTTTCTGTATGGGACATGTATTACAATAAAAGTTAAAGAATAAACTCCCTGAGAGAAGGGAAACTATACAGATAGAGATGGGGGCACAGAGGAGACAGTGTGGCCACAGAGGAAGGTGAGAGAACAGGAGACCCAAGGAGGAACAGAAACAAGAGCCTGTAGACCCAAAGAGGAGGGAGGCCTCTGGCTTCCTGATTTTGACACTGTAAAAGCCATGTGAGAGAGTCCCTTTGCCAGCATTGCCAGCTGAACATTACAGGAACAGAGATGGACCTTGACCCAGTAGCCTTCTCTCTTGGCATTTGGAGAAGACTTTTGAGACCTTTCTGGAAACACTCTGGACTTCCCCCTGTACAAACAGCCTCCAGTGAACTTTTTGCCAATGTCTTCCTGGCAGGACTCACTTAGAGAAAGCCTTTGGAATGAGTGTGAAGACTTACCTGACTGTGCCTGGGCCAATTCACACCAAAGACTTCTGAGGGCCAATTACTGCCACCCTCATGTGTTTGAAAGTCAGGGGGGTTGAAAGACCAGATGCTTCACTCACAGGCCAGCCGGAGAAAGAGCTATCTGATTTCAGTTCTGTGATTCTAAATATGGCAGCTGGCATGTACAGAAGACACTTTATTCTTTGTCCTTTATCCAGAGCCTGTCTTTCCGCCAGGAACTGAAAGAGTGGGAGAAGGTGTGCCCAAGGGCTGATGCACACTGTCCTCAGGGAAGGGAGGGGAAGGAAAGCACTGGACCATGAGTCAGAGGCCCTGGGTTCCAGTCTCAGCTCTGACATTTAGCATCGACTTTAGCTGAGATAAATGGCTTAATTTTGCCAAAATCCAACTGCTCCTCACAGAACTGCTTGAGATGAGCTGGGGATAACCATGCTGGATGTGGTCTGCTTGAGAATATGACGTATGTGAGCTACTTTGCATGCATTCATTCATTCATCCATTCACTTATTTATTTATTTTGGCAGCTGGCCAGGACAGGGAGCAAACTCTGATCCTTGGTGTTAGCAGCACCACACTCTAACCAACTGAGCTAACTGGCCAGCCCTACTTTGTATTTAAAAGAATATCCAGATCTTGTAGTTCTGCCAAGTCTGAGGTTAACAAGGGTGAGAGATAGTACCGTATCAGTGTTTCTAACTTTATTCAATCGACACATTCTTTTTTTTTTTTTTTTAAAGATGACCAGTAAGGGGATCTTAACCCTTGACTTGGTGTTGTCAGCACCACGCTCACCCAGTCAGCAAACCGGCCATCCCTATATGGGATCCGAACCCGTGGCCTTGGTGTTATCAGCACCACACTCTCCCAAGTGAGCCATGGGCCGGCCCTCTCAATCGACACATTCTAAAAATAAAATAGAATAATAAAATAGTCAATAACCCTTATCCGCAATTCTAAAATCCCCACACTCTGAAAACCAAGTTTTTTCATTAAATCTGATGCCAAAACTTGACCTGATCTTATGGTGTTTGTGTTTTTGGTGTCAATATACATAATAAACTGCAGAATATGAATGTGTTTGATTACTGCTGCAGCAGATACTACTGGGAGAGTTACTTCATATACGGTGAATGCATTATATTACCCTGCTAAAATAAGAAAAATTCTGAATTCTGAAGTGCATTTGGCCCCAAAGGTTTTGCATAAGGGATTGTGACTTGTAAAGCAAATTCAGGTGATGCATAAAGCAGGTGCATGGGGATGCCTGCTCCCAGGCTGGGATTCACCCAGCCCTGTCTAGGGTATCTTCTTCCTGATGTCAGTTCTTTGGGAAGCCTTTATGAATCTTAAGATGAATATAATCAGGACAAGTCAAGGAGCATATATTGGGGGTATTTCTCCTAAATCAGTACTCCTCACACTTTAATGTGTCTTCAAATTTCCTAGGGATTTTGTAAAAATGCAAATTCTGTCTCAGTAGGTCTGGAGTGGGCCTGAGATTCTACATTTCTTCTTCTTCTTTATTTAATTTAGTTTTTTGATGGCTGGCCACAGGGATCTAACCCTGGACCTTGGTGTTATCAGCACCACATTCTTACCAATTAAAGCTAACCAGCCAGCTTGATTCTGCATTTCTAACAATCTCCAGGTGATGCCCATGCTGCTGGAACTGTCGTAAACTCTGGACAGGCCTCAGGCAAGGCTCTGAGTGATGACATTATGGTGTCCTCACAGGGACAGTTGTCCCTAGCCCTTTGCCGGGACTTGCTAAACACTGACCATCACCGATTAAAACCTGCCTCCATCACCACCTTTTCCCCATCCTCACTGCTCATCCACCTGCCTTCTGCTGCCTCTTTCTTCCCAGAGTGGTTAATACCACCCTGTGCCTCTGCTCCTGTCCTTGGCTGGGCTCCACTGGGTCTCATGACTCTTCACTCACCCAGTTCCTAGGTACTGCTTAGGTGAGTGCTTTTCTGGCTGGCTGACCTCCCCCCTCCCCCCAGCGTGAACTAAATTAATTCAACTCTCAAATTCTTGAGATGCCTCACTATCCCTCACGGGTATCTCCCCTGGAAAAATTTTCCACTGCAAAGTATTCCTTAGCTCTGACTACCCACAGACATTATAAAAATAAATTTACTCACTAGATAATTAGTTACCTGGAAAATTAGTTACCTGGCCATGTCTTATTTTTACTTCTTTATTTTTTGGTTTTTGGTTTTGGTGGCTGGCTGGTACAGGAGTTGAACCCTGGACCTTAGTGTTATCAACACCATGCTTTAACCAACTAAGCTAATCAGCCAGCCCTATTACTTTTATTTTTATTTCAAAATTTATAATGCTCTGACTTATTTCTTACCTGCCCTACCTGCTTATCTTTTTAAGTTCTGGATTCCCTGGTTGCAGAAAACTCAGACTTAACTTAAGTGAACTTTTTCACTACCAAAGTAATACATATTTATTTGAGAATTTAGAAAATACAGATAAGCAGGAAGAAAATGGAAAGTACTAATGCTCATCATCCAGAGAAAAACTTTACACATAAATTCTGCTTTACAAAATCTGCCTCATACTACATATATGTGTTTTGATCTTTTTTCCCAGTGGCTGGCCATTACTGGGATCTGAACCCTTGACCTTGGTGTTATCAGCACCACTCTCCCAAGTGAGTTAACTGGTCAGTCCCATATATGAATTTTGTAAACCGCTTTCCTCCCTCCATTTACAGTATGTTGTGATCTTTTTTACGAGTCAATAAAAATTCTTCTGCAATATCATTTTAAATAATTACTTGGTTTTCTACTTAATTGATGGACTTTCGGGAATCATTTGTGGTTAAAATAAAACTACAACGAACATCCTCATTCAAGCAAAAGATATCTTTTGGATACTTCTGGGGAATTATATTATTAGGTCAAAGTATATAAACTTCATGGTTTGTGCTAGTATTGATTGCCAAACCAGAAAGCATAACTCCAAACTCTCAAATACAAACCAGATCCTTTGGACTAAATCAGTTTCTTGACTCCTCAGTAACCTTTGTTAACTATCCTGTGATTTTGGAAATCAGGGAATTCCAGAGCCGAGAGGAATCTTAAGGCCACTAACAATCACATCCCTCTGTCTCCAGCTCAGAGTCTTCATCACTGGTTGGTAGAGCCTGGATCTGAGCGAGGAGTTGACTCTGACCTAGAAGTTTCACTTGCTTGAGAACCCAGGCACTTCATGCTTATCCTTAACTTCCTCTCCCCCATTTTTCTGCTGGATTATTTGCCTCTTTTCTTAGTATTTCGCAAGAGGTCTTTGTATTTGGGTTGTTGGGGATCAGAGTAGGGAAAGATCTATCTAGGCTGTGGACAGAAGTGGCCTCAGAGATAGCCTGCCTTCCATCAAAGTCAGGCTGTGCATGAGTCAAGGCAGGTCAGCACCCTGAGGGTGAGAGCAGTCAGAGATGATGGCAGGAGATCAACCCAGTACAGAACAGAGACCTGTAAGGATGTGTGGACTTCCACCCCTGCAGAGAGTGACTCACAGGAGGAAGACCGAGAGACCAAAGCATCCAGGATGTCCCCTGTATGTGCACAGTCCAAAGTCATCAGAAGGAAGAAGAAATCATGAAACAGAGAGAGCTGGCCAAGAGCTGCTAAGACCCGTGCAAATGAGCCCCACCCACAACTGTCTGGAAACCAGGCTGGGGATCTCTGAGCACAGAGCACATGTTTGCAGTGCTGCACTCGGGAAGGAGAAGGAAGAAGAGGCTCTGAGGGAGCAGGTAAGGAGCCAGAGGGTCATGGAGGGACAGGTCTCAGGGCCCTAAATTCCCCAGGGGCAGCATCATCCAGTGGGTGAACTCTGGCTTTGCAGGCAGGCTCCTGGATCATTTTTCAAGTTAAGCCACTCTTTATCTGTGAGGCCTTGGGCAAGTCACTTCACTGTTCTGAGCCTTGGCTTCCCCATCTATAAAACGGGTATAAAAATAATCATGCTTACTGCTGAGTTCTTCTGGGCATATTACGGAGTATTTCTTCCTCACAACAACCCTGTATGGTGGGATTATTAGCCTCATTTACAGAGGAAAATGAAATTCAGAGAGGTGAAGGCATTTGTCTAAGATCCGCACATAAATCTGGTTCCAAAGCCTGCACACTTTCTACTCCCCATTCTGCCTCCTTCACAGGGTGGCTTTAGAGAATCAAATAGCCTTATGCACATGGAAAAAGAAACTGTAAAAAGCAATTAGATATGTCACTACACTTAGATCTTAGCAAGGTTGGGGACCTTTGTAAGCTGTGAAGTGCTATGAAAATGCCAGGTCTTCACCTCTATTTTCTTGAGGTTTAAAGCATTGGGGTGACATTAAAGACAATTAATATTTGGTGATGATGAGTTTATAGATTGAGGCGATGACTTTGGGGTGGTGGTGTTGAGGATTTACTGTAGCTGAGATGTCCTGGCTTGGGGGTGGGTGGGTGGTGGCCTGGGCACATAGCCTGAATCTCTCCTGGAGAGACTGGCCTCTGACCAGCTGACCCTGAAACAACAGTGGGTGTCTGAGGGGAACACCACAGGTAAGGTCCAGGTAACAGTGGCCATCCCTCCTCCTGAACAGCCTTTCATAGCCTTGGCCATGGAACTCCAGAGAATGTAGGTCTGATTTGGGGGGAAGGGAAGATCTTTAAGGGTAGTAATACAAGCTCACTGATGTAAAGTTAGAATTTTCAGGTAAGAAAAATTTTTTAAAAACTTTATAATCTTTCCCCCAAAGATAACCGCTGTTGACATTTGGTTGCTTATCTTTCCAGATATTTTTTCCATCGCACACATATTTTTGAAAATCGAATTATACTGTAATATGGTTTTACTACTGGTTGTTTTTCACGTAATGATATTATATCATAGACACATTTCCATATTAATAGATGTTTTATCACATCACTTCAAAGTCTGCAGAATGTCTCTTCAAATGGATGGAGCAGAATTTAGTTAATCAGTGTCCTGTTATTGGATCTTGAGGTAGTTCGCCATACTTCACAATCAGACCAGTGCTTTGACTGGTATCTCTGTAATCAAACCTTTGCACAGGTCCTTGGTTATTTCCATGGGATAGATTCCCAGTGAGGGAACTGCTGAGTCAAGGCTATATACATTTTAAGGCTTTTGATAAGTATTAAAAGTCTGCTTCTGACACACTCTGGAATTCAGGGGCTCCTCAAAACTTGATGCAGAAAACTTTTTCATGGTCTTGAAGTCAACTTTGACCCTTCCTCTTTCTCAAATCCGTTTGCAGTAATAATGCCAACAGCCTCATACATAGTCTTTACTGGGGTGCTGAGCTTTATCTAAAAGCTTTACTATTTTTAGCTTCCCTTTCACAAGGGGAAATTGAGGCACAGAGAGGTTAAGTGATTCAACTGGAATCACAGCCCTAATAAGCAATGGATCTGGGGTCATGAGCTTCTAAAACCTGGTTCCAGAATTTATAGTCTGGTTCCCACTCCTCCTTTTTTTTTTGTCCTTTTTGAGACCAGCTGTACCATGCTCGGCTAGTGAGCGCACCGGCCATCCCTATACAGGATCTGAACCCGCGGCGGGAGCGCCGCTGCGCTCCCAGTGCCGCACTCTCCCGAGTGCGCCATGGGCTCGGCCCCCCACTCCTTCTTGAGAAGTGGTTTTAATTCTGTCTCCAAAGATATCTTTTACCCCATCCCCTTTTATCTTCTCCACCACTGCCTAACCCACATCAAACAGCACTATCCCATGCTTGGACCACACACTGCTAGAGCTCCTAACTGGTCTTCTATTTCCCCTCTTGTCCATCTCAGTCTGTCCTCTGCTCTGCAGCTAGGATGGTGTTTTTGAAAATAGGATCAGGTCACCCCACCCCTCCCCACTTACCCCTAGGATAAAATCCAGATGAGTTCCTGAGCCTATGGGTTTTGCCTCCTACCCCTCTGGCTTCATCCTGAGCCAGCCACGTGCCCACCCCAGCTCCACCTACCACACCTTGGTTAACCTCCTCTCACTTCCTCAAGTTGGCAGAGCCTTTTCTCTCCTCAGGGCTTTGACATGTGCGTTCTCTGGGGCTGGAATACTCTTCCTCCACTCTGCACAGCTGAGTTCTTCTCATCCCTCAGTCTTAGCTTTCTCCTCTTTGGAGAAACCTCCCCTGGTGGTCCCATCAGAAGCAGCCAGTCCCCCAAGCTCATTGTCTTTTTTGTCCTTTAAAGCATTCACTAAAATTATGTATTTGTTTATAGCCCATTACTCATTAAATGTCTCTTTGCCTCAGGAGACTCTAAAAGTCCTAAGGTTAGAGATGACGTCTATACTGTTCACCATTATATGCTATGTGCTGTGCTAATGCCTAGCACAGCACATAGCATATATGAGCATCAATAACTATTGAATGAATGAATGCTCCACAGAATCAGGCATTGTTATGAATCCTTGGTAAACTATCCTAGCTTTGGTTAGGGCTGTTCCATCTCCCTCTACATCTTTTTTATTCTCTTTCTTTCTTATTTATTTATTTAATTGAACTGTATTGATTGTACACATTTATGGGGTACAGAGTTATATTTCAATACATGTACACAATGTTTGATGATCAAATCAGGGTAGTTAGCATATTCATCATCCCCCAAATTTATCATTTCCTTTGATGAGGGCATTCAAGCTCCTCTCTTCTAGTCAGTTGAGAACATACAATAAATTGTTGTTAATTACGGATGCCTACCTCAGCATATCTTCATTTCCTTCTTCCCTGTTCGGAGCAGTGACAGAGGTCTAGACAAAAACCAGGAAGGCATGGGTGAGAGAGCGTAAGCAGATTTTGCTTCAGGTGTCAACTGGTCAGGGTAGATGATGTCATATCAGGGGCCCAAGGGAGATTCACTGCCCCCAAAACCCCCTTGCACAGTTCCTGCTCTCCTACCACGAGAGTCTTATGGCTATGAGGAATCTCCTGATAAAACACAAACACTTACTATCTAGCTAATAACAGGCATCCAGCAGGTGGATCAAATGGGTGCAGCATTCTGTCTCAATGACATCAGCATAGTGGTGAACTGATAGTCCCAACCATGGGTCCCAGTGGCACCATTAACTAGCTGCATGACTTTGGGTGAGTCACTTCTTTGTCTCCCATCTGTAAAGTGAGTGGTTAGGATGGAGATTTTTTTTTTAATTCAAAATATTTTAACATTTACTTGTACATATTTGCAGGGTACAGTATGAGAACTCATTTTTAAACATTTACTCCCCAGCAGCTCAACTCTTTAAATTATTCAGATGGCTGATATGAGAAACACATAAAGGCCAAGTGTTTCTGGTTGAGATAGGGAAGCAGGATGGAAGCACTCCTCCCCCCCAGTTCTCCCATTTGAGTCTCCAATGTTAGTGGGGTGGCCAGCTCTCAGACTCTAAGATCTCAGCCGTCTATGTTCTAAGAACAAAGCAGAAGGCAACAAGGTTTGCACACTCTGGTTGCAGCTACTTGGGCACATTAAAAGATCAAAAGGGGTCACCGCCCTGCATCCGGCTCGTCCGGATCTTCCTGCGTCCAGCTCACCCTGAGTCCAGCTCATGCTGTGTCCCTGCCGCACCTTTAGCCAAGACTTCATCAAACTGCCCTCTCAAATGCAATATGTCATGGAAACCATGATGTTTACATTTCATAAATTTGCCGGGGATAAAGGTTACTTAACAAAGGAGGATCTGAGAGTACTCATGGAAAAGGAGTTCCCTGGATTTTTGGAAAATCAAAAAGACCCTCTGGCAGTGGACAAAATAATGAAGGACCTGGACCAGTGCCAAGATGGCAAAGTGGGCTTCCAGAATTTCTTTTCACTAATTGCAGGCCTCACCATTGTGTGCAACAACTATTTTGTAGTATACATGAAGCAGAAGGGAAAGAAGTAGGCAGAATCGAGCAATGACTCCCGCCCTGACAGGAGTCCTCTCAAAGGGCTGCTTAAGGAATCTGCCCACACCTCCCCCTGCATAAGGATTTCACGGGCAGATCAGGACCCTTAGAAAATATACAAATAAAATCCAACTCCCATTTAACAAGCAGAGAAAGAAAAGTTAGTTAAATGCCAGATAAGCTTTTGATTTTTATATTGTTTGCATCTTCCTGCCCTTGATAAATAAAGTCCTTTTTAGTTCCCTCCCCCCACAAAAAAAATCAAAAGGGGACAGAAGAGGGCTTGCTGAATCTGATATTGAGCATTTTTAGGCTGTGAAGTAGGTGATTCACAGCAATTGAAGTGCGGGGCAGGCAACCCCTTTGTGTGAGGTGGAGGTTCCAACCATTTTAGAAAAAAAATGAGGGCTGAGGTAAGAGGAAGCCCAGAAGACTCACTCTCTTCACACCTAGAAAGAGGAAATTGCCACCCCTACTTTTCCAAGGCAGGGATTCCAGGTCTTCAAGGGACTGCCTACAATCTTGCAGATACTTGGCTTCCAGGTTTGATTGGTTGCCATGTCTCGGGAGAGGGAGTGAGGGGAGAGCTTAGATCCCCACCTCTCCACCCCACCACCCAGGCAGCTCTCTGGCCTTGGCTCCAGGCAGGTGCACTCAAGAGGCTGCAGCCTGGGCCACCTCGCAGCTCCAGGTGCTGCGTGTGTGCTGCCATGGAGACAGGCTCTAGGGTTGGTGGCAAGAAAGCAGTCTCCCAAAGCTTTGTGGATTCAGGAGAAGGAGAGACTGGAGCCTCATGCCCTTCAGAGTAATCTGCCTGACCACCCTAGAGCTCACGGAAGCCCAGGTGGGTGCCCTGAAGTTTCCCCGGGACAAAGGGAGGGAGGAGGAACTAGGGAAGGCTGAGTACTGGGAAGAGGCTGTGGAAGGGCTGTTCGGGGAACCTGGGCAAGGGGACCTCTCCTAGGCTTCCAGGTCAAGGAGAAAAGCTTTACCAAGGGCTCCCTTGCCAGCCCGAGGCCTGTGCAAAAGGGCTATGGAGGGTTGGCCAGATCAAGGGGAGGAGGGAAAGAGGGACTGGCACTTGTCCCCAGAGGAGGGACAGACCAGGGAATTCACAAAGCCCATCTTTGCATTAGTCAGGGATTTGTGGTAGCAGGGAAGGAAATATCTGTTGCCTAGCAAAAACCACTGGCTGTGGCTCACTCTCCCTTCCCCTGCATTCAGGGCAGACAAGGGCAAACATATTGAGCCTAAGGAGCATTTTCGCCCTTCTCCAAAGCCCAGGGTGCAGTTTCCTCCAAAGCCATCTCATTCAGGCGCTGTTGGTGGGGGTAGCTCAGGCCTTCAGCCTGATAGAGGGGAGGCTGCGGAAGCATTAGACTTCACTTGATGGCTTAGGATCCGGGTGATCTGGAACAAAAGCTTTTGAATCTAAGTTTCTTCACTGTAAATGTTGGTGATAATACCTAAGTCCAAGTGCAGGGACAGAGCTTAATGGGTGCTCCTTTGCTCCTTTCCTCTTTCTTCCAGGAGTCTCCTGTGAGGCCTCCCGGCCTGTGGTCGGAGGATGGCCCAGCAGCAGGGCCGGGAGCTTGAGACTGAGTGCCCTGTCTGCTGGAACCCCTTCAACAACACGTTCCATACCCCCAAAGTGCTGGACTGCTGTCACTCCTTCTGCCTGGAATGCCTGGCCCACCTCAGCCTGGTGACTCCTGCCCGGCGCCACTTGCTGTGCCCACTCTGTCGCCAGCCCACTGTACTGGCCTCCGGGCAGCCCGTCACCGACTTGCCCACGGACACTGCCATGCTTACCCTGCTCCACCTGGAGCCGCACCATGTCATCCTGGAAGGCCATCAGCTCTGTCTCAAGGACCAGCCCAACAGCCGCTACTTACTGCGCCAGCCTCAGGTCTACACGCTGGACCTAGGCCCCGAGCCTGGGAGCCAGACTGGGCCTCCCCAGGACATGTCCTCTGCCACTGTGCCTATGCCCATCCCCATCCCCAGCCACTACTCTCTGAGGGAATGTTTCCGCAACCCTCAGTTCCGGATCTTTGCCTACCTGATGGCTGTCATCCTCAGTGTCATTCTGTTGCTCATCTTCTCCATCTTTTGGACCAAGCAGTTCCTTTGGGGTGTGGTTTGAGCATGCTGTTCCTGGATAAGGAAGCTTTCTATGGCGAGTTCTGGGTATGGGGACCGCAGAGCATCATTTCATGTTGTTTTCCTTTATAGTATTGTCCATTTTACAATCCAGGGATCAGTTAGGCCATGTGTTTGCTTCTGGGAACAGAGAGAGCCCTGCTATGATGAGAAGAAAAAAAAGAAAGCTGAAGGGCTGGGAGATGCGGAGAGACCTCTGGGCATGAACCGTGGGGTCATGGAAGGGCAGAGAAGCAGTTCTGTGACTACAGAGCTACACAGCAAGTTGTGCCAAAGGACTGGACAATGGTATCCAGGAACCTGACTAGCCCAAATAGCAAGCTGCATTTCTCACCAAAGCTGCTTTGAACTCAGTTCACATTTTTAGTTGCTCTTATTAGTTGTTGCTAAAAAATTTGGAAAAGTGAATTTCAATTCTGTGGGCAAATATGTTTGTCTTCCCTTTCCAGCTTTCTCTCTTTGGATGTCTCACCACTGGCTGCAGCAAAAATGGTCTGCATTTAATTCATTCACTTATTCATTCTACCACCATTTAGTGGGCTGAGCTGGGTGCTAGAACTAAGGGCAGAGTAGGGTAAGATTATCCAGGGATGGCAGATGGCCCTTCCCAGCAGGGAGGGCATCTCATTCACCTGCTTCTTATACAAGACAGACAACCTCTTGTCAGCGTGTAGTTTATGGAGTGTTAGGAGCATAAAAGTCTAATGGTGAAAGAAGCCAACGATCAGTGGATTAAGAGAAACCTGGGATTTGGAGATATAGGTCTTTATTCCTCCCGGTAGGTGGGGAGGCCCTGATTAGAATGGATACAGGGTAGAGCTCTGACTCCCCTCCCCCAAGCACTGTAATTCTGGCCTCAAGAGGCAAACGGAAACCCTGGACAGAGACAAAGCCTTAACTCCCATCCCAGGTCATAGCAGGCAAGAAGAGGTGCGAGGGGAGGAGGAGGGGCAACTCTGGTTTTCACTTTACACAACAGAATCCAGGAACCGGGGAACTAGATAGAATTTGGATGATTGGGCCGCTGTTTGACAAGTTGCCCACCTTGCTGTGAGTAAAATCCTGATTCGTTTCCCTAGTTTTAATCTTGCCTGTTAGCCCAGGGCTCTGAAACAATCGCAAAGTGGTTAAAACACCATCACGATTATGAAAAGGTAACATTTTTTTTTTTTAATTTGTAGAAAAACCTTTCAGAGGTCAGAACTTGAGTCAGTTTTACTCGCTCTAAGTAATATTACGAGTTTAACAGAACTAGCTTCTATAAATTCCCCATAGGGGTCTTACTGTACAAGATATTACAAAATAGCCAGGACATATATTTCATGTTTAGCTTTAAGCTCCGATGTGAAGGAAAAAATTCTCCCATCGCAAAATTGGAAAGTTGCCTACATATCCCACCAGGGGACTAGCACCTACCTCTGTTTGCGCCATCAAAGATAATTACACCACAGCTGGGACTCCCTGCTGACTTCATTTCCTTACACATCTTTGCTCTTTAACTTTGTGGCAGGTAAGTTAGGCAATGATCTCAGCATGTTCTCTGAGCTAAGAGGGACAGGAGACAGGAGAGGAGCTGGCGGAAGCCCATGAAGTAAAACTTGCCTCTGCACTAGGACCTACTGGTCCAAGTTAAGTAAGCTTCATCCGCATTTTATATAAGAAACTGAGGGTCTGTGAGTTCAGCTACCTTGTTCAAGGTCAGCCAGCTAGTAAGTGGCAGAGACGTTTCAGTCAAAATAGATCTTATATTCTTGGAGTGGTTGATACACCATCCAGATAAGAAAAGACTAACTTTGAGGTTTTTGGATAGGAAAAAATACACTTAACATTATGCTATCTTCTATTTTTACTTTCAGTAGTTCTAACTTTGGGGCAGTCCCATACTCCTAGGGAGCATTTATGCTCAGAGGTCAGGGATGCTAAAACCTGTACAACCACCGCCATAAAACAGAAACAAAAAGACAAGTCTAATGGAACTAACAGTAAGATTTAAACTTGAGAATCTGAAAACGTTTTGTTAGTACACTATATCCAGATTATATGCTAATACACTAATGTTTTTCATTATTTTGCACAAGGAAAAAATTTTTCATGGCAAACTAGGAAGGAAATAGAACTCATTGATATTTAAACAACAGTGGTAGACCTGAGAATTCAGAAGCTTAACAATTACATAGGAAATGCAACTACTTAGTTATAATTGGAATCACATTTAAGACAGTATATTTAGCTATGAAGCACACATTCATAGTTGGCAGAACAGACGCAGACAAACGCATTCTCAACCTCTCTGGAACAGCAATGAAAAGGGGAGGTCACCATATAAATCCTGCTTTAATTTTCTACACGCAATCCTTTCCTCTTCCAAATTCCTATATCTTTTTTTTTTTTTGTCTTTTGTCTTTTTCCGTGTCCGGCAACGGATCGCAACCCTCAGTGTTGCCCCCGTACTGGACCGGGGACCGGCAACGGGATTGCAACCCTTGGTGTTGCCCCCGCGCCTCGCTCAGCCAGTGAGCGGGAGCCGGTCTGTATGTGGGACCCGAACCCTCGGGCGGGAGCGCTGCCGCGCTTCCCAAGCGGCGCACTATCCAGTGCGCCACCGGGCCGGCCCCAAATTCCTATATCTTTGAGTGAATTTACTATGCAATTTCAGAGTTCAGAGGCTGTATATTATGGGTGGAAAGAGGTGAAGGAATTGCTGCATGACTGATGAATAAATTAGAGCCCAGATACAGCTCATTGGTAGTCTGGTCCACAATGCAAACAGCACTCTATATTATTTACTTATTTATTTTTTGCAGCTGGGCAGTACAGAGATCCAAACCCTTGACCTTGGGAATATTTTTTTTTTTTTTTAAAAGATGACCGGTAAGGGGATCTTAACCCTTGACTTGGTGTTGTCAGCACCACACTCAGCCAGTGAGCGAACCGGCCATCCCTATGCGGGATCCAAACCCGGGGCCTTGGTGTTATCAGCACCACATTCTCCCGAGTGAGCCACGGGCCGGCCCAACCTTGGGAATATTTTTAAAAAATTTAAGAGCGTGCTTATTAAGGAGACATAAATTGGAGTAATCCATTTTTGGGATGTTATATCCCAAACCAATAAAAGGGACCTCCACGGACCAATGACTGGGATTCAGAAAATGCTTAACTATAGAAAATAATTCTCACATAAATAAAAAAGAAAATATTCTTTAAAGGATAGTTTTTACTCTTAGCAAGTGTGTAATAAAGAAAAGGTTTATGTTTAGGAATACCCATTAAGAACTTTTTCCCAGTTACTTTGACATAAAGTAGCCTTTAATACATGAAGTACATCCTTTAATTAACCAACACAAAGGAGGCTGTATAATAGAGACGTTTGCTTTCTAAAAATTTCTTTGAATCCTGACACAATGGCCTTGCTTTAGGGTAGCATGAAGGATGCCAAATTTCGAAGTAAATTGGAAGACATTTTCTGACAAGGCAAATATTCATTTCTGAGTTTCCTGATGCAATTAGTATTCCAAGTGAACGCAGCAGGAAGAGGTAAAATCTTCACCACATATGTAACGATCAGGATAGCTGTGGTCTGCTGCCTCACCTCCCATTCTCAAGGGAGAGTAAAGGTGCTCGCTGTCAGGCACCATTTAACCAATGCACAGTGAGTTGTGCCTCTACTCAAGGGTTTCCAGAGTATAGTCCAGCCAGCTTGCTCTCTGGGTCACATGTAGTCCTGAAGCATGTACCATGTTATGGAAAGTCAAGTTTCAGGAATTAAAAATGGGAGTCAGTCAGAATCCTGAGTGCTGTGAGGGAGGCTACAGGGCGTTTGAACCAAGGTTAATAAAAACGATGTCTACGCTGTTCGTGGCAGGGCCTGAAGATGAGAATTAAAATTTCAACTGTGAAAGAAGTTCAGGGCCAGCCCGGTGGCGCACTGCTATAGTGCGCCGCTTGGGAAGCGTGGTGGCGCTCCCGCCGAGGGTTCGGATCCCACATACAGACCGGTTCCTGCTCACTGGCTGGGCGAGGTGCGGGAGCAACACCGAGGGTTGCGATCCCGTTGCCGGTCACCGGTCTGGTACGGGGGAAGACACTGAGGGTTGCGATCCGTTGCCGGACACGGAAAAAGACAAAAAGGAAAAAAAAAAAAAAAAAAAAAAAAAAAAAAAAAAAAAAAAAAAAAAAGAAGTTCACCATCACCTAGGTACTGTGCCGGCTGCCTGCCTGGAGTGTGGGCTGTCATGGAAATCCAATTTTATTGAGGGTCTGTCTATACATAATAATTGGCAGAAACATGATAGAACAAAACACATCAATTATTTTCTTTTGAGGAAAATGGCTACTAAGGGAGAGCCTGTGGTTTGAGTCCTTTTTCTGTGGTCTTGCCTATTCAGCCATCCAGAGCTTAAAGGTCCTGTCATATGAGCAAGTGGCTATGAGCTGCCCATCGGAAGAAATGTCTAGGCCCATCACTTTGCCTTCGTGGCCAGCCAGAGTCTTCAGTGGAGACCAGCCTGGGTGGGTCCATATCTTGGCTGTGTTATCATAGGCACCAGTGAGCAAGAAGTCCCCATGGATAGCTACAATAGAAAAGAAGGGGAGTTGCTTGAGGAATTCAAGTATTCAAAAGAGTGTAAGAAAACAAAAGCACAAAAATCTGCAAAGACATACTATTTTAAAAAAGAGGGTATTTCTACATTAAGAAAAACCCAACACTGATTATATAATCCTACTAGATCTCTAGGAAAAGGGGAAAACCTAGGCAGATTTAGGGGAGCAAATAACATTATTAAGGTCTTTCGGCTCTTTCCCTGAGAGACAATCTGTTTGAAATAATATTAAGGATTCAATGCTTAGAATTTTCATGGAGGAAAAAAATGAAGTAAAGCATTCACAGAAGTCTTCCTTACTATCGAGCAGCAATAAGCATGCTTTGCCACAGCTCTACGAGTATGGCAAAGGGAAGGAAATTATAATTTGGTCCATTAACAGGTCAAATTTCTCTCCCTTTCTACTTCTAACTTAAGCTAAAGCCTGGCCTGTATTCCATGAAAGCACAATCCCTGTCTATTTGGTGTTTAGGCCTAAAACAAGAGGAAAGCTCACGCTCAAACTTGACACCAGTCACTAAGTTCTGATGGGCAGGGATGGTGTAGATGCAACGCCGCTGCCGGAGATCCCACACTTTGCAGGTGTTGTCGCCACTGCCAGTTGCAATGTGGTATCTGTGGATCAGATATAATAGCAAAGTCAGAAACAAAGAATACTTTCTGACCAGGAACCCTCTCCATGCACCACTCAATGAGTTTATTTTACCCATTGGGAGAGAAATTTATTCCATAGATTTCCTTCAGGTGGCCTTCTAGGAACATGATACAACGTCCTGTGCGTAGGTCCCAAACTCGACCAAATGCATCCAGTCCCCTGATAAAATAATGTGTAAGTGAATACTCTGAATCCAGTTCTTTATGAAAGGAGGCATACATAGGTGAGACTACTGAGCTGCCCCGGCTATGTGGAAGAAGCCTTACCCAGTGCCAGCCAAAGAGCCATCTTGATGGAAGGCAATGTCATACACACCCATGCTGTGGCCTTCCTGATGCAGAATCTCCTCTTGAGCTTCCAAATCCCATAAGCGCCATGAACGGTCATAGCTAAAATAAAATCACATTAACAATCAACCAGCAGATATTTCTTCAGTTTCTACAATGTACAAGGTACTATAAATAACTGTAGCTTAATCTATGATTCTGAAACTATCCATACAACCACATTAATAAGAAATTCCTTTCTGGCATAAACAAAGCCTCAACAACTAAGCATATCTGTGTCTTAGGTGCTAACAGGGAAACGATGGACTTGCTGTAAACCTCCTGTGGCCACTTTAAGAACAGAATTCCCTAAGAATGGCTTAGCAAAGATTCTGTTGCCTTCTTTCTTCCACCATTCAATTGTTATGTCCCTTCATTAATCGAGCATTTAATTTATACATTTACTGGGCCCTAAATTGGATGTTGGGTATACAAAAATCAATCATAGACAAACAGATCAATGGAACACAATAGAGAGTACAGAAATAGACCCACACATACATGGTCAAATGACTTTCAACAAGGGTGCCAAAGCAATTTCAATAAGGAAGGGAAAGCTGCTTCGATACAAATAAAGACAAAAAAAGACAAACAATAAAAAAAATGCACAAAGGACTTAAACATTGCACAAAAGAGGATATGCAAATGGTCAATAAATATGATAAAGTACTCAACGCCAATAGTTGTCAGGGTAATAAGAATTAAAACCATGAGATAACACTATGCACTGGCTATACTGCACAAAATACTAAGATTGACAACACCAAATGTTGGCAAGGATGTGAAGAAACAAGAACTGTGGGAATGTAAATAGTATAACCACTTTGGGAAAGCACATGGAAGTTTTAAAAGAGTTAAATATGTATCTATCCTATGACCTAGCAATTGTACCTTAGGTATTTGTTCAAGAGAAAGGAAAGAAAAATACATGTCCGCAAAAAGCCTTGTATAACAATATTTATAGCAGCTTATTCTGACTAGCAAAACCTAGAAACCGCCCAAGTGTCCATCAGCAGGATAAATAAACTATGGCATAGTTATACAACAGACTACTCCTCAGCAATAAAAAGGAACCACTGACACAAGCAGCAACATGAATAAATCTTAAAAATGTTTCACTGATCCCCTTACCAGCCAGCTGCAAACACCAAACAAACAAAAACAAATAAAAATGTTACACTGAGTGAAAGAAGCCAGACACAGATGAATTCATACGGTGTGAATACAGAAAATTAATTTATGGTGACAGAAATCAGCTCAGTGGTTGCTTTGGAAGGGCTAGTTGACTGGGAAGAGGCATGAGGGGACTTTCTGGGGTGATGAAAATGTTCTTTATATTAACAGGGGTGTGGGTCACATGGGTGGTATTTGTCGAGACTCATTGAATTGTACACTTTAAATAAATCCCTTACACTGTATGTAAACTATACTTCAATGAAAAAGTTCCTTAACAGATTCTGGTCTCACTGAATTATAGAACCAGAAAGGGAGACCAATTTGTTGGCAGACAAACTATAAGAAAGAGAAGAAAGAGTGAAAATTCTACTTTTTTGGCAATTGTGATTTTAAAATTTCAGATTAACTCCAATTTAGAAGGCAAATACACTCAGCCCTAACTATATTAAACACTCTCTTCTGATTCTGACTCACTACGGCCCAAGAAAATCCAACTTGAAGATCTATACTCTAAAAATTTACCTGGCAGATAGCCATAAAGGGTTAACAAGATACCACAGGCCTGTACAGAGAGAAAAAGAAGAGGATGGCTTACCAGGTGGTGCCCAGGAAACGTCCTGATGGATGCCACATTACCCGAGCCACACGCACTGTATGGCCTTCAATATCTGCCACAGGTTCATCACTGAAAAGGAACCAAACATATTTAAGTAAACTATTTTATAGTCATGTAAAATTCACTGAATTTATTAATTGTTGTGCAGATGTACCCATTCTGTATAATTTGAGGAGCTAAATTGTAACTACACTTGTAATTTGTTAAAACTTTAGGGCTAACAATAATTTAAGCCACTTCCCAAGGTATTAAAAGATTTGGGACTATTTCATGTGCTCACAAGCACAAGAGTACCCATAGCACTTCAATAAACATTGTTTTTCTATTTCATTTCATTGTGTTAATAAACTCTTAATGCTATACCATTTAGAATTAGAGAAGAATAAAAGATAATTTTGCCTGATAAGCAAAGTAGTCACTCTGCACCAAAGTAATGCCCAGATTTTAAAAAGAAAACACATTTTGGTAGAGATGTAAGGATACGGAAATCAAACAGTTTTTTTTTTTTGTCTTTTTTCCTGTCCGGCAACGGATCGCAACCCTCAGTGTCGCGCCCATACCGGACCGGGACCGGCAATGGGATCGTTGTGCCAGCACCGCGCTCAGCCAGTGAGCGGGAACCGGTCTGTATGTGGGATCCGAACCCTCGGCAGGAGCGCCACCTCGCTCCCCAGTGGCGCACTGTAGCAGTGCGCCACGGGGCCGGCCCAAAGGAAATCAAACAGTTTTGGTACAAGTGGATTTACAGATAAATCTGTCTCAAATTTTAGCCTGTTCAAGGATCTGAATGGAAAAAAGAACTCCTAAATAGAGGCTTAGTCTCTTCTTTGTAGCCATTAAATTCTGCTACCCAGCAACCACAGAAAAAAGATCTGAAACCAGAGAAAGGAAATAAACATAAACCCTAAAGAGGGCAATTAAAAAGGGAACTTTGTCAATGTACATACACAGAACTAACCAATGTCCTAGGGGAATAAATATTGCTAAGTATTACCAAAGCCAATTAAAACTTGCATACAGTGTGCATAGATGAGACCCTGTCTAGCAAAGAGTGGAAACACTAATTAGCTCTTTAAAAATTCTGAAATGAAAACCTTCATGTATTCTCCTAAAGAAAGAAAGAAAACTAAGCAAGTGAATTCAGATGTCTTTTAGCCAACAAGGTACTTCCAAAATTTTGGGGGAAAACAAGTCACAAAGATTAAAATAAATCAGCTTAAATAAATCAGCTGGAGCTGGAAAATACATTCCAGGCAAAGGATGACACTGTTGGGAGGAGAAGTTACCTCCTTGGCAATACTGCTAGACAGAACCTCATTTTCCTCTCCCCTGTGGCTGTTTGCTAAGAACCGATGGGATGCCAAAAATATTATCTTAAGTCAATCTACCATAGTGCATTTCTCTAACATTAACCTACCAGTAGGAGATAGGTTGGATCTTTCCAGAATAACTAGAGCTAGGTAACAGGGGCCACTATGCTAGAGGCAAAAATCAAGATTCAAAGTTAATAGGTAAGAAAAACCTGGCACAACTCCTCTGGTGAGAAAGCGTATAAGCAATTAATCTTCCATTATATTTTCACACTAAATTACATTGACTCTCAGAGATCTCTGGGGTTGAGTGTCAGATTTTTAGCCCTGAGATCCTCAGGGCCAACCAATCAACTACCTACTTTAGTGATGGCAATAAGAACTTCAGAACAATAGTATTTACCTGTCAAGGCTCCAAAGCTTCACAGAACCATCAGCAGCACAAGAAGCCAGGTTGACATCTTTTTGGTCCAAGGAGACAGTGGATTTGGGATGGAATACAATTGCTCCTACATTTGTGTTATGGCCTAAAGGAGTATAAAAGATAAAAGTTAACGGGTTCCCACCCTTTACAAGCTAGGTGCAAATACAGACTATGATGAATAATACAGATAAGTACAACGGTACTTCAAAAGTTTATGGAAAAATAGAATTAAAAGATGATATAAATCTTTCCATAAGCTTTTTGAAGACCCCCTCATATATACTAGGGAATATGTGGACATACAGAGTATTAAAGTGACTATTCGACTATCAAAAAAATGAACTATTTTAATTTAAACTAATATTTAAATTACATTAAAAAAGGAAAACAAAAAAACTTTGTTCTTGGGGCCGGCCGGTGGCGCACTGCACTAGTGCGCCGCTTGGGAAGCGCGGAGGCGCTCCCGCCGAGGGTTCGGATCCCACATACAGACCGGTTCCCGCTCACTGGCTGAGCGAGGCGCGGGGGGCAACACCGAGGGTTGCGATCCCGTTGCAGGTC
>NW_007726548.1:422665-430894 GCF_000696425.1 Galeopterus variegatus
CGGAAAAAAAAAAAAAAAAAAAAAAAAAAAAAAAACTTTGTTCTTTAGTTTAGAGATTATAAAATGCCAGAGTTGACTGAACATGAGAGAAAAGTGGATGTGTATGAAGTCATTATATTCCAGACTTGCAGCCAGAGAAAACCAAACCAGGTTAAATTAATTAACGTTAACATTAAAGAATTAATGTTGTGTGTATTGGGTCTGAGTGTCAGGCACAGTTTTACTGCTTAACAGAGTTCATACTGGGAAAACAACTAGGATTTAAACAAGACTCTGACTTACCTCGAAGAGTGTGAAGGAGGTTGCAATCAGGAACAGACCAGAGCTTGCAAAGCCCACTCCTATCAAATACAAAGGAAAGCATCTCAGCCAGGGTTGGTCTGGGAAGGAAAAGGTACCTTGGTAATATTACTAAAGGACTTTCTCTTCTCACCCCAAAAACACTTTACAGTGGCTGACAAAAAACAGAAAATAAAAGGCTTATAATTTGAAGGGTCATAGGAGAAAAAGCTATAACCAGGTTGCATGCAAGCAGAGGCCTTTAACTGGTCTATACTTAACATGGCACAAGTTGCCATTCTCCTTAATTTTTGGATCAATTTGTGAAGGAAGGAAGGACAAATTAAACTATCTAATAATAATAACAGCATTAATAATGACACCATCTCCTTAAATATGAATAGCATTTTGCCACTTACAGAGTACTTAAATTTTGAAAAAGACTTTTTATTTTGGAAAATGTCTAACAAATTACTTTTATATGTATTATCTCATGATTTTATAACAGACTTGTGAGGTAGATAAGGCAGGAATTACCATTCTACTTTATAGTTAAGGTAACTGAGCTTGTAGAGGTGGAGTGATTTGTATAGTTCGTTGGCTTTCTGCTAAACCACAGGCCTAGTCAATCAGTTCCTATGCATTCACTGTGAGTTTCTTCTCTCACTAGATAGCCATGTCCCACAAAAAACCAAAACCAAAATAAAATGAAACAAAGTTATTATATTCTAATTTTCTGCATTATGTGGTGGTAAGTAGAAAACAAAGACAAAACCAATAATTAACATTTACTGAGTCCTTACCACACACATACCAGGCACTATTCAAGACAAAATGCTTTACAAACACTCTCTCACCCCACTTTACATATAAGGACACTGAAGCTTACAGGCATTAAGTATCTTAGCTAGGCCACATAACTAAAAAAGAAAAGCCATATTGAGGTGTGGATACTACTTCGTCTATAATCTCACTCTATGACCTGCTCCAAAATAGTAGTGTCAAGAACATGACACAGGGCCGGCCCGTGGCTCACTTGGGAGAGTGTGGTACTGATAATGCCAGGGCCACGCGTTTGGATCCTTATATAGGGATGGCCGGTTGGCTTACTTTGGAGAGTGTCGTGCTGACAACACCAAGTTAAGGGTTAAGATCTCCTTACTGGTCATCTTTTAAAAAAAAAAGAACAAGACAGACTACTACAGGTCATAAATCTCTGGGGTCTCTGGTGAACAGTAAGAACTCCTAAACAAAAGCTACACTGTATAATATAGCTGGAGGACACTAGTATCTGTAGTTCAATGTGATTATGAGATGCAGAGGAAGAAGATGTAGAGGAAATCAGAGCTGGCCCATTAGCTCACTTGGGGTAGAGCACGGTGCTGATAACACCAAAATCAAAGATTTGGACCCATGTATTGGCCAGCCACCAAAACCAAAAAAAGACATCTAAGACAAATGTTGATTTTTTTTTTCAGAACCTGTCCCCCATTTAGGAAAAAACATCATTGTAAAATGGAACTTACCAACAAGCTGTGGCCAGCATTTTGGAATTTGGACTAAAGTGACAGTAGGAGATAGGCCGATCATCCCCAATCTGACTGCAGAAATTATTCAAAGACTTAAAAAAAAAAAAAAAAAAAAAAACAATGGTATTGGCCAGCCACCAAAACCAAAAAAAGACATCTAAGACAAATGTTGATTTTTTTTTTCAGAACCTGTCCCCCATTTAGGAAAAAACATCATTGTAAAATGGAACTTACCAACAAGCTGTGGCCAGCATTTTGGAATTTGGACTAAAGTGACAGTAGGAGATAGGCCGATCATCCCCAATCTGACTGCAGAAATTATTCAAAGACTTAAAAAAAAAAAAAAAAAAAAAGACAATGGGGATCCATTAATAGGCTAATCCAAGAGTTTCTTTGCTTTTCCAAAAGCAACTTTTCAATTTTAATCCACCCCAAGATTCTTTAATACTTTTTTTGTTGTTAGGAGACACTTATATTATTGAATGATGGAGTCTGGGCTTAATTGGAGTTCTACTATGCTGTTTTCTATAGTTAGTATCACTAGCTTCTGTATCACCTAAATATAAAAAGAAAACCACAGAATGATCTAAAGCACAGCTTTGACATATTCAGAGGGTGAATTAAAGACTACAACACAGGCCTCTGCTGAATACAATGCGTAGTAGGCTGCTGCCACCTTAACTGATGGCTCCTCCCATATCGCAACACTTCAAGCAAGGAGGAATTATAGCTCCCTTTACCTTCCCACAGGTTGGCCAAAGGAGAAAATCTAATATTAAGAACCTTCAAGGGCCGGCCCGGTGGCACACTGCTACAGTGCGCCGCTTGGGAGTGCGGCGGCGCTCCCGCCAAGGGTTTGGATCCCACATACAGACCGGTTCCTGCTCACTGGCTGAGCGAGGTGCAGGCGCAACACCGAGGGTTGCGATCCCGTTGCCGGACACGAAAAAAGACAAAAAGGAAAAAAAAAAAACAACCTTTAAGACACTGAACAATTGCAGGGAGCATCTTACCCGGAGAGATTTGTGTAGCTCCTGCATCTGGGAGGTCCTAGTTGTCTCAGGAATCTCTTTATGGAGACGGGCCTCTTCCAAGCGTTTCATTGCCCTGTGACACAGAAACATTATTACCATGAGCAAACAGGTCATAAACAAGGGTCCGCACACGTACCTCTACCACTCATTTTCATTTAACAACAACAGTCATTATAAAGCAGATGCTCAGTCCCTGATAGAAAAAAACAAAAGAATATGTGTCTTTCTTCTTTTAGAGGATCTCCTTACCTGGGCAGTGAGTAATTAGCAATCCATAGTCTAGCCACTTTCAGGCTGTTTGGTCCTTCATGATACCAGGTTTGCTGATACTGAACGGCAAATTAAGAGCAGAGATGTTAAATCTGAAGCATTACTACCCCTCCCATAGCTTCCCAGAAAAAAGACGAGTTAGGTTCAGTAATAGGATGAAGTCAGGGATATGTGCTTTCCACTGTATTTCTTTCTATGATGTCTTATGAGATGGTTTCTGGTTCCTTGTTAAGTTACACCAAGAATGCTCTGGTTCTTTCCTGAATGGAAAATTCACTTAGCTTCCTTCATACCTATACAAGAGCCATGCACTATTGGCAACTATTCCTGAGTGGTAGAGCCTTCAAGGACACTGTCTCTCCTCATCTTAGCAAGGTAAACCATTGAAAGCAGAAAATATGAGAACCATCCCCTCACTTCCTTCATGTTTACACTGTGAAGCCAAAGACATATTTTACCTCTTCTTTGGACTTCTTAGATTTCTCATCATCTTTTTTGGTCTTTTTTAAGGCATCAGTACCGACCACTGAGAGGATATTTCTTAACCTGTAATAAAAAGATTGGAATTTAAACACTGTTGAGATAAGATTGTGAAGAAATACATCTAAGAAGGGAGCAAGCCTCCACTACTTTCTCACAATCCAAACCCCTACCAACCTCCTTTAAGAGTCAAGTAGGCATGTCTAAACTTCCAGTGGGATTTCTTTCACTCAAACTTCATTTGAAGATTCCCTAAATACAACTATAAACAACTACACTACTCACTTAGGAGTCAACTAGCCCCAATATTGCTACCACTTGGTCTGTTAAGTCAGCCAACCTTCACTCAATGCCTCAATGTGCTGGATACTGAGTTTGGTGTTAAGTATACAACGATTAAAAAATACTTCTTGATTTCAAGTAGCATAGTCCTGGGGAGGAAGAGAGAAAGTAACAGAAAACTACAGTACATTATATTAAGTATTATGACAATAGTAAGCAGAGTGCTAAAGAGAAATAATATAGAAGGGGCACCTAACCTAGGCTTAAAGGGAGGATCAGGGAAGACTTCATAGAAAAGGTGTTATCTAAATTGAGTCCTCAATTTGTCAGGTCAAGTGGTTAAGAATGGGAAAATGACAGTCAAGGCAGAGGGTTAAATAAATGTAAAGCCCTGGAAATAAGAAAAACATCATAAATAATTTAGTACGGTTGGAGCATAAAGTACAAAAAGAAGACTGGTAAAGGATAAGGCTGGAAGGGCTGCCCCGTGGCTCTCTCGGGAGAGAGCGGTGCTGATAACACCAAGACCATGGGTTCGGATCCCATATAGGGATGGCCGGTTTGCTCACTGGCTGAGCGTGGTGCTTACAACACCAAGCCAAGGGTTAAGATCCCCTTACCGGTCATCTTTTAAAAAATAAAAAAATAAAAAAATAAAAGGATAAGGCTGGAAAGTAGTAGAGGCCAGCTCACAAAGAGCTGCTACTGCCATGCTAAGGAGGGTTTACGTTGGAGAAAAATCCCTAGAAAAGTACAGAGAATGTATTAAAAAGGGAAGAATAAAGGCAGGGAAGTCAGATTGTTGTAGAAATCCTCTGAGCCATAACAGAGAACTTGAATTAAGACAGTAGCAGTAGGGACTCAAGGCATTCATCTAAGGGACATAATAATGAACAAGACAGGCTTTGCTGGTGGAGAAGATAAATAACATACTATGATAGAGAATAACAGAAAGGCTTTCTTTGCAAGGGGTCAGGTGTTAAGAAAGCCTTCTTTCAATTAGTGGCATTTATACTGAAACAAAATAAAAAGGCTCTTAAAGGCAAGAGAGAGGAATGAAAAGAGAAAAATGAAGTTGAAAAGCAAAAAGAGAACTAGAGTATTCCAGGAGGATTGAGGTGGCTAGTCTAATAAATTGGGGAAGAGTGGCACAATGTAAGGTTGAAGACCTTACAGACCATGATTAGGAGTTTTTACCCTAAGTACAAGACACCGAAGGATTTTAAGCAAGCAATTAACACAACACGTGTGGGGCTATCACAACAGTCTAGATGTGAAATCAATGCAGACAGAGCAAAGAGGACAGATTGGAGGTACATTTCACCAGTCGAATAGACTAGATTTTGCTGATGGATTACAGAGAAAGCGAGGTAGGTTTCAACTGAGAACTGTGTGAGTGGTAGTGCCATTTGCAAGGAGAGTAAGAGATGGGTGGGACACGGAGTTCAATTAGATATTTCAAGTTTGAAGTACCTGTGGGATACCCAGGTACAAAGAGAGATTAGGGGGTCGTCAGACTATACATGGTAAATGATGTCATGAAAAGTGGATCTGATCACTCAGGGTGAGTGTAAAATAAGGGCAAAGAACTGCAGCTCCTAAAGGTCAGGCAGGGAAAAAAGAGGCATAGAAAGTAAATGAGAATTTGTCTGAATTTTCCTGATAAAGAAATGAGAATTTAAAAAAAGGGGGGAGGGTTGGCCCATGGCTCATTTTGGAGAGCGTGGTGCTGACCAAGTCAAGGGTTAAGATCCCCTTACCAGTCATCTCTAAAAAAAAAAAAAAAAAGATGCTGGACGTTAGCTCAATTGGTTAGAGCACAATGTTGAAAACACCAATGTCCGGGGTTCGATCCCTGTATTGGCCAGTTGCCCCCACCCCCCTAAAGTGAGAATTAGCTAGAGAGATAGGAGGAAAATCGGGAGGATTTGGTCTCATGGAAGTGAAGGAAAGAGAGTGCTTCAAGGAGGGAGTGGCTAGCAGTGTACTAGGGCTATTCTTAGTAAAGATGGGTTGGTGACCTTAACAAAGAGCAATTTCAATGTGGTAGGGGTCAGTCAGTTTGCAATAGGTTAAAGAGTAAACGAGGGGTAAGGACCTTAAGAGAATAATATAAACAACCTTTGCAAGAAGCTGATGACGAAGGGAAGAAATGGGACAGTGGATAGAGAACAAAAGGGTGTCCTCATAATTGCATATGACTAGCCCATCACTAAGAAACTTTGCAACCTTAAAAATCACAAGATGAGCATTACCTGAGGACACTGTGTCTCTTCAATAAAATCCAAAAAATATTTTTTATTATTATGTTTTATGTCACTGACATAAAATGCATTTGATGTCTACATTTTCAAAGCTAAACAACAAATGTTTTTCCAACTCAAACTTCACATTCAGGAGGGGAGAGAATACAGCATGTTAGCACTCTCTTCATGGTCCATAAACAAAAATTAGTAGGGGAGTAAAAACTGGCCTAAGACTCAGATTATGGGTCAAACTACATAAATACAACTTAATAAGATATTAACACTGAGACATTCTATTAAAGTTTCAAGCTAAAAGGTAAAGTGAAATTTGGAACTAGAGCCCTGTGATTAATAAAGAGTAAATATTTAGAAAAATCACCTTTCTCTTCTTTCAGCAGGGCCCTCTCCAAAAAGTGTGATAGGTTCCCCCAAGGCTCTAAGGCAAGCCTTGACCTCTGAGTCATCGGTGGAAACATTGATTTGCCGGGCTCGCTTCCTTCTTTCAAACTCAGCCAATACTTCCGCCTGTCTCTCACTGATGTGTTCTTCAATTTCAAACACTTCTCCTGTAAAAAGAACAGGTAATAGCAGCATAACCACCAGATCCTCATATAGAGAGAAATAAATAATTTCTAACAACTGGAGTCTGTGTATGTTCCTAGGGAAAGGCAACTTACTAATCTATTACACACTTCATAGATATTACACACTTTATACACAGTTTGCTGTTTTCAGTTTTTAAAATTATGCCAAACACATAAACCTAAATGACACAGCTTTGAAAGGCAGGAAAAGGTTCAAGCCACCTCTTGTTTCATTTGGCAAATTTAAACCTATACAAATACAAACACATAGCTTAGATGAGATCAGAAGGTAAGAGTACAAAACATCTTTGGCAAATAAATTAACTAGGCCTTCTATACAGAAGATAAAATTGAATTTATTTTTAAAAGTTTATTTATTTATTTATTTTACATGCTATGATGTTATGGAGCAGTTGGAGGGGGAGAGGGGTGGGGGAAGGAAACAGGATGGGAGGAGGAGGAAGGAGGGGTGGGGTTGAGGCCTGTGGCACCCCCCTCATCCCTGCAGTGGGGACCAGGGGGCTTCCAGTGGTGTCTTGCTCATTGCTGGGCTGGTTGCAGGTGTTGAGGGGGGGCATGGCCAAGGCCAGAGGCCCCGCACTGGCCTGGCTAGGGAGAGCCTGGGAGCACTTTCGTAGGCTGCTGGGTGGTCTTTGCTGGGCTGGTTGTGGATGTGTGTGTGGGGGGAAGGGGGTGTGGCTGAGGCCCTGGGAGTGGGGGTTGCGGAGGGCACTGCCCAGGCTCAGGAGTGAAATGTTATTTTAACAGCTGCCAAAGCTATTCTCTAAAACAGTCCCAGAACAGCGACACTCACAAATGTTAAATAGTAAACTGGAAATAATTACCATGAAAATGAGATTTCTGTGACTATAAGGCTTTTTGGAAAATCTAGCAACTAGTTTTAAAACCCACACCAAATACAAGCATTTAAATGAAAAATGAGAAGGACAGTGGCAATGCAGTTTTTTTTGTTTGTTTATTTTATTTTATTTTATTTTTTCTTTATTTTTTTCCGATATACAATGTGGTTGATTATTGTTGCCCATTACCGAAACCTCCCTCCCTCCTTCCCCCTCCCACCCAATAATGTTCTTTCTGTTTGCTTGTCCTACCATCTTCAAGGAATTGTAGTTGTTGTCTTCTCCCCCCCACCCCAGTTTTTTTTTTGTGTGTGTGTGTGTGTGTGTGTGTGTGAATTTATTTATATATTTTTAGCTCCCACCAATAAGTGAGAACATGTGGTATTTCTCTTTCTGTGCCTGACTTGTTTCACTTAATATAATTCTCTCTAGGTCCATCCATGTTGTTGCAAATGGCGGTATTTCATTCGTTTTTATAGCTGAGTAGTATTCCATTGTGTAGATATACCACAATTTCTGTATCCACTCATCCAATGATGGACATCTGGGCTGGTTCCAACTCTTGGCTTTTGTAAAGAGTGCTGCGATGAACATTGGGGAACAGGTATACCTTCGACTTGATGCTTTCCATTGCTCCGGGTATATTCCCAGCAGTGGGATAGCTG